>NW_006281739.1:663-3923 GCF_000327345.1 Myotis davidii | reverse complement strand
AGATTTAAGCTGCCTGGCTGCCGGCCACCATCTTGGCTTGCAGTTAATTTGCATATCGCCCTGATTAGCCAATGGGAAGTGTAGTAGATGTATGGCTAATTACCATGTTTCTCTTTTATTAGATAGGCTATCTTTCATTGATTTCAGAGATGAAGGGAGAGGGAGAGAGAAATAGAAACATCAATGATGAGGGAGAATCATGTATTGGCTGCCTCCTGCCTGCCCCACACTGGGGATAGAAACCACAACCTGAGCATGTGTCCTGGTATGGAGTCAAACCTTGACCTACTGAGTCATAGGTCGATGTTCAACAACTGAGCCATATCTGCTGGGTTCTTCTCATTTTAAAGGAGAGAGAATTAACACTCTAGAGGTTGACTTGCCCAAAACAGCCAAGTTCTACTGTGGCAGATTTGCGGGGAGGGAGGGAGACCAGTTCTACATACACACTCATGCAGCCTCTGTGTTAATTGGTTCAGCTAGGCATATGGGTGGACAGATACTGTCTCTGGCTTTTCAAGTGGAATTTCCTCAAGGCCCTCAGATTCTCTTCATGACCCCCCCATGCTCCCTATCTGCCATCGGAGCTGAGGAGGGCAAAAGATGGGAAGGGTCATCTGCAGTTCACCTGGGAGGAAACTTAAAGAGGAGGAAGGGACAGAGCCGGGAGCACCACAGACCCAAGGTGGGAGTTAGATGCAATGATCTAAATGCTGATCACCCCATCCCAGCATCTTAGTAGCATTTCTTTCTCCGGAAGCACCACAGGCATTGCCTTAGGCCATGGGACTTGGGGCTGGAAAAGAGGAAGTGAAACTCTCATTATGTGCTGATGACATAATATTGTACATAGAAAATCCTAAAGAACACACTAAAAACTACTAGATTTAATGAAGGAATTTGGCAATGTAGCAAGAGAAAGAATTAACACCCAGAAATCCAAATCATTTTAATACAACTAGAGGCCTGGTGCACAAAATTTATGCATGGGTGCAGTCTTAGGCCTGGCTAGTGATCAAAGCGTGAGCATCTGGCATGGAAGGGTAGGTTCCAGCTGACCTCTGGGCCCTGGGAAGTACCTGGGGCCCCAGGTCCAGGTGTATACCACCCCCTCTCTGGATCCTCTCTGTCCTGGAAACTGAAGTTGGGGTTTGGAGTCAGATGACCTGGGGAAGCCTTTTCTTTCCTTCTTTTTTTTTTCATCGATTGGCGGCCTCCTGCATGCCCCACACTGGGGATCAAGCTCAAAACCCGGACACGTGTCATGATCAGGAATCGAACCTTGACCTCCTGGTCCATAGGTCGATGCTCAACCACTGAGTCATATGGGCTGAGCAGTAAAGCTGTTTTTTTTAGAAAAAGATGATGGATCTGATAGAGTTGAGGCCATTGCTTCCAGCAATTGAGCAATGACGGGATTTTTGCGTTGAGGTTCTTCCAAGTGTCAGAGTCTGCAGGATGTGAGGCCTTTCTCAAAATGTGGTTCAACTCTCCAGATCAAGATGCTCCAGTCTCACTCCTGGAGCATGTGAACCTGGCTGTCAGCATTCCTATAAGCAAGCAGCTGAAGGGAAAGGCAGCTTCACCAGTCAGCATGCAGACTTTTACTTAATCCCGTTGTGTTCAAGCCATCTCCTCACCCCACCTTTTAGGTGCCTCTCACTTCTATGAATATTTATAAGTCCCCTTCCTTCCTCCCTTCCTTTATTTATTTATTTCTATATTTTTTAAATTGTTTTATTGATTAAAGTATTACAAAGTGTATTACATATGTCTCCTTTTTTTTCCTGCCCTTGACAATCCCCAGGCCTCCCTTACCCCCCAGTGTCGTATGTCCATTGGTTATGCTTATATGCATGCATAAAAGTCCTTCAGTTGATCTCTCACCCTCCCCTCCTGTCTGCCAACCCTCCCCAACCTTCCCACTTTAGTTTGAGAGTCTTTTCGAGGCTGCTATGCCTCTGTGTCTAATTTTGTTCATCCTATCTAATAAAAGAGAAACATTGTAATTAGCCGTACATCCGCTACCCTTCCCATTGGCTAATCAGGGTGATATGCAAATTAACTGCCAGCCAAGATGGCGGCCAGAAGCCAGGCAGCTGAGAACAGGCTTGGTTGCCCCAGCGATGGAGGAAGCCAAGGTTCCCACCTGGGGCTGCGGGGCTCTGAGCTCCTGAAGCAACAACTCCAAAAGATACAATGTTTCAATTATGGAAGCTATAAGATGGCAGTTAATTTGCATACTCAGGCTCCAAGCGGTAGAGCGAAGCCAAACAGCCCTGAAGCCGCAGAGTAGAGAGGCCTCCTGCCCCAGGATCAGCAGAGCCACGAGTCCTAAGGGCGCCAGGATTAGTGGAGCTGAGAGGCCTCCGGGTCCTGGGATCAGCAGAGCTGAGAGGCGTACTGGCCCCGGGACCAGCAGAGCCTGATGGTAGCCCTGTGTGTTTATGCACTGTGGGGGTGCAGAGGTCCTGTCCTAGGCAGAGGCCAATGGCAAAACTTCCGACTCCGACTCCGAGAAGCGGCCTGGAGGCTGGAAGGCGGCTCCTCTGACTACAGTGCTGGAGTCCCACCACTCCACCAGGAGAGGAGCAGAGAAAGGCCGGAGCCTCCTTCAAGGTGACCTGAAATCCCCATCCACACCAGGCAGGCCGCTGAGACTGTTCGTGGAGGACTCACTTCCAAGCCCAGCCAGTGGCCCTGCTGCAGCCATGGCAATCCTGGGTGCAGGCCCCAGCGGGATGCGGGGTGGCAGCAGGGGCGTCTTGAGTCCTGGGCTCCTTGCCTGCCTTCCAAGGCTTCCTCCTGCTTTAGGGCCTCTCCCTCTGCCAGCCTTCTCCTCCCCAGCTCCCAGAGCAGAGGACCCACCAAGGACGCTCCCTGCTGGATGAGGGGGTGAATGGAGCAGTGGGTACTCCTTGGTGAAGGGTCGCCCTGGGGAGGAGTCCCAACACCTCCATGCCCCACTCCTGGAGTGCTTCCCAGTCCCTGAGTGCAGCGTGGAGACCCGCAGGCCTGGAGGGTATGGGTGGGGGTGGGGCACGTGCGCCCGGTGCAGCAGGACGTACTGGGGAGCCACCGGCCTTCCCGAGCCTCTTCCTGCTTCAGGGACTCGCCCAGAGAAGCGGACCCACTGAGGGCGTTCCCTGCTGGCCAAAGGGGTGAATGAAGCGGCGGGGACTCCCAGGTAAAGGGTTGCCCTGGGGAGGAGTCCTGACACCTCCAAGACTCGCTCCTGTTCAGCAAAATCCCCAAGATCG
>NW_006281739.1:0-550 GCF_000327345.1 Myotis davidii | reverse complement strand
TGCTGCAGGCCGGGACCTCCTCAAAGGCTTCAAGATGTTTGGCTCCCTCTTCAAGCCCTACATCCGGTACTGCATGGAGGAGAGGGCTGCATGGAGTACATGCGCAGCCTGCTGCGCGACAACAGCCTTTTCCCAAGAAGCACCAGCAGTGCATGTCAGCGGCTGAAGCTGAGTGACATGCTTGCCAAGCCCCACTGGAGGCTCACCAAGTACCTGCTGCTGCTCAAGTCGGTGCTGAGGAAGAGGGATGAGCCACGTGCCAAGGAGGCCGTCATCACCATGATCAGCTCTGTGGAGCGCTTCATCCACCGCGTGAACGCGTGCATGCGGCAGCGACAGGAGCGGCAGCAGCTGGCCGCCGTGGTGAGCTGCATGGACGCCTACGAGGTGGTGGAGGGTAGCAACAACGAGGTGGACAAGCTCCTGAAGGAATTTCTGTACCTGGACTTGACCGTGCCCTCCCAGGTGCCTCCTCAGAGGAGACGTGTCAGATGATGTTGGAGGGCAGCCTGAGGATGGAGGGAAAGGACAGCAAGATGGATGTGTACTG
>NW_006281738.1:16818-17591 GCF_000327345.1 Myotis davidii | reverse complement strand
TGGTCATCTCCAACTGCCCTCCCCTGCTGGCCCCGTCCCCCCTAACTGCTCTCCCATGCCAGCATGGTCACCCCTAACTGCCCTGCCCTGCTGGCCTGATCACCCACAACTGCCCTCCCCTGCATGCCATCTTGTGGTGACCATCTTGTGCCCACATGTGGGCGGCCAACTTTGACCACATGGGGATGGCCATCTTGTGTGTTGGAGTGATGATCAATTTGCATATTACCCCTTTATTATATAGGATACTGATTTTGTATTCTGCAAATTTGCTGAATCTAATTATTATTTCTCATGGTTTTGTTTGTATTTGTGAAGTCTTTAGGATTTTCTGGATATAAGATCATGTCATTTGCAAATAGAGACAAATTTACTTTTTTGTTTCTGACTTAGATGCCCCTTTTTCATGCACATTTGCTCCAGTTATGACTTCCAGTACTATATTGAATAAAAGTGTTAAAAGTAGGCATACTTGTATTTTTTCTGACCTTAGAGAAAAAGCTCTCAGCTTTTTAATTTTGGGTATGATCTTAGCTGTGGGCTTGTCAAATATGTCCTTTATTGTGTTGAGGTACATTTCTTTTGTACCTAAGAGTTTTTATCATGAAAGGACTTCGGATCTTGTCAAATGCTTTTTCTTTATTTATTGAGATAATCAAATAAATTTTATCTCTTATATTGTTTAATATGTTATATCACATGAACTGATATTCTTTATTCTATTGATACAGTTTGTTACACTAATTGATTTCTGAATGTTAAACCAAAATTGC
>NW_006281738.1:13762-15798 GCF_000327345.1 Myotis davidii | reverse complement strand
ACTGGTTTCCAAAACTGCCGGCTCAGAGGCCTGCAGCCGCAGGCGGGGAATGTTGGAGTCCTCCATCACTGAAGCAAGCAAGCCTCATGTTAGTTTCAAACTGCCTGGCTGCCGGCCACCATCTTGGCTGGCAATTAATTTGCATATCACCCTGATTAGCCAATGGGAAGGGTAGCGGTCGTACGCCATTTACCATGTTTCTCTTTTATTAGATAGGATATTGACCTGTGATTTTCTTTTATTGTGTTATCTTTTTCTGGTCTGGTATCAGGACAATACTGGCATTATAGAATAAATGGATGTGTTCTTCCCATTCTATTTTTTGGAAGAATTTGTGAAGAATTTATATGAATTATTCTTAAATGTCTGATAGAATCTGGGCTTGAGGTTTTCTTTGTAGGTAATGTTTTGTATTAGTAATTTAATACCTTTACATATTATAGATCTATTTAAATGTCCATATTTCCTTGAGACAATTTTGGTAGTTTATGAATTTTTCCATTTTATCTATGCTATCTAATTTGGAGAGCCTAAAATTGTTTATAAAATATCATAATAATTATCATTTCCTATAAGCTCAGTAATAATTGTTTTTTTCTATAAGCTTTTTCATTCCTGATTTTTCTTTCTTTTTCTTTTTTTTTAAATATATTTTATTGATTTTTCACAGAGAGGAAGGAGAGAGATAGAGAGTCAGAAACATCGATGAGAGAGAAACATTGATCAGCCGCCTCCTGCACATCTCCCAGTGGGGATGTGCCCACAACCCAGGTACCTGCCCTTGACCGGAATCGAACCTGGGACCTTTCAGTCCGCAGGCCGACGCTCTATCCACTGAGCCAAACCAGTTTCGACTCATTCCTGATTTTTCTAATTCTCTATATATTTTTGACCAAATTGGCTAAATATTTCTCAATTTTCTGATATTTTCGAACCAAGTTTTGGGTTTTTTTGTGAGTTTTTTTAATTGATTTTCTATTTTGTAGTTCATTAATTTCCACTTGTACTCTTTATTGTATCCTTCTTATAATTGCTTTAGGTTTTGTTTCCTCCCTTAATCAATGCCTTAATGTGGAAAATTAGGATATTGGTTTGAGACCTTTAATCTTGGTTTAATATTGCTACATGTATATTTCCAGATAAAAAAATTCCTCTAAGTATCACCTTGGCTACCCCCCACCCATGAGTTTTGCTATGCTGTTTTGTTTCGTTTTGTATTTCCTTTCTATCTCAAAGTCTTTATAATTTCTCTCTTTATATCTACTTTGATTCCTTGATAATTTAGAATTCCGTTGGTTAGTATTGACTTTTTCCCTGGCTGGGGTGTTTAGCGATTAGAGCAGGGGTCCTCAAACTTTTTAAAGAGGGGGCCAGTTCACTGTCCCTCAGACCGTTGGAGGGCTGGACTATAGTTTTTAAAAAAAATCGTCGGCTGCTAAGCAACAGGCAGTGGCGGCAAAAACACCCGGCGGGCCAGATAAGTTTTCGGCGGCCACATGTGGCCCGCGGGCCATAGTTTGAGGACTCCTGGATAACACATGGACACAGACAATAGGGTGGTGAAGGCCTTTCGTGGGGGGTAAGGGTGGGCCCAAAGGGGTCAGTGGGGAAAGCAGGGGACCTATTGCCGGGAGCCAGTCCATCCTTGCTGTTTCAAGGGATCTGGCATATATGGCATACTGTTCTTAATATGTTTGCTCACCCCCTTGGCACTATGTGTTTTAACCAAGGTCACCTCTCCGAGAAAGGTTGTTTCCCCAGGTAGAGATTTTCCCCTGAAGTTAGGGAGGGAATAAAACCTCTTCACTAAGTGCCAGGCCGGTAATTAATCTCTTTAACTACAAACAATCATGCTTAAGCTACATAATCTTTACTCCCTGGAATGGAGATAAGAAACACCCTAACCTTTGGACTAGAGATTGATAGGATTGGAATCAACTGGTATAAATACAGATGCAACAAGACAACAAAAGACAGAACCTAGACACAGAACCTAGACACAGAACCTAGAGACAGAACATGGCAAAAGATCCTGG
>NW_006281738.1:9481-13027 GCF_000327345.1 Myotis davidii | reverse complement strand
TCCATTGGTATTATACACAGCTGTTAGGTCTACTAATTCCCATCTGTATTCTCTCTTGTTTTTGACAATTTCTTTAGGCATAAAATGCTCCACAGCCTGATATAAATAAAATTGGTTTCCTTTGAAGGCGTGGTTCAGGGGCCGCTCTTTCAGATTTTCTCTGATCCTAAAACCACCCTTTGTACATGCCTATTTTCCTGGTTCTCTCTAGTAAATGGCTGACCCATGGTTTCTCTTAAAGCTCTTATCAGATTACCAGATTCCTCTAAATTACTTACCATTAAAACCTTCACAGTTTTCAAGAGTGCCTGGGAACTTCCTACACTCTGTTTCAAATAAAGTCATTTCTTTTGAGGAGAGCTTTGGAGTTCTCTGTAATTATGGACTTCTTTTCTTCCTGTACAAAAGCTCTGAGCCACAGCTCTGGGGCCTGATCAAAGGATGTTTGCCTCTGGTATCTTAACCTGCCTCTCCCAGCATGGATCCTCTATCATATGAGGGAACTGGAGTGTAAGCCGCTGGGTTCCCAATATTCCTAGCCTATTATGTCTGCGATAGAGCCTCTGTGCTATGACTAGAGAAGCAGGAGGGTGCTGCTGGCTGTACTCACCAGTTTATTCCTGCAAATAAGAGTTAAAGGGAATCATGAGAAATATTGCCAGCCTGCTCCTAGTGATAAGGTAGCATATACTTGATGGTTAACTGAGAGGAGCAGTAGCCCCATCTTCTTTATCACATCTGCCCAGAATGGAGTTTTCCTTAAGCTGAGCTGAAGGTGAGTTGGGGAGTCATGGATTAGGTACCACCCAGATTCTCACACTTGTTACTACAATTTGGTCCATTGTAAAAAAATTAACGTTTCTTCATTTGCTATATTCCCTTAGGGCAGTTTTAGAGACTTTAACTGTAAAAAATTTTACCAGATATAGTTGTTCCACCAGCTATCACTCTGCAGGGCCCCTCACAATCCTGTCTGAAAATGGAAACCCAGTCAGTAGTTTTAGATTAAATGGTTAAACAACCCTCAAATAAATGTAGGGCTCTTTGCTTAAAACAGGAAGGTCGGGAATTGCAAGAAAAACTGCCTCAAGCTCACCGAGAGGAGCCATGTGGTACAATGGATCACTGCTGTTACATAACACAGGTCTGAGTCCTGGAGGGCTTTCCTAGGTGACAGGTGCCATTGCCTTCCAGGTTGTTATGTTTATCTGGAGTCCTAGGCTTTCCAATCAATGCAGACGTGTTATAATTGCAGAGGACAGGAGAAATGCTGATGTCTCCTTATATTTCCAGAAAGCCATTTATGGTCTTTCACAGCTCAGAAATGAGTCCCATAATTCTAATTTTAAGTAATATTTCCAAGTGATATTTCTTCAATAAATATTCCAAAACAATGAGGCTGCATTAGGTGTTTATTCACAAGTTAAGCTTTGAGAAGGTCATTGTTAGAATTTGAAAGATGGCAACATCCATGAGCACTGGTTCAATTCAGTGTAGAATTTATTTTGTTTGGCTCATGTCAGAGTCAAAGTACTAAGTGTTGTGCCTGCTCTGGAGGAGTAACAGGTGAGGATTTGGAGACTCACAGGGGAACTCCTCCATTTCATCCTCAGGCCAGCACCACCCCAGAAGGGTTACGAATAGATCCTAAACACTATTCAGGCTGATCTCCATGTTGAGGTTCTTCTTGGCCAAGCCTTATCCTCTCACCCCTCTAAACACTTCAGCAGGTACAGATACAGGGACATGGGCCCTGCAACCTAGCCTTTCTAGCCTGGGCTGTGTCCAAAACTTTAAGAGATGACTTAAACAGAACAAGGAGGAAGCGAGGACTGGAAAGTGTGTGATGGAGGCAAGATGCATGCTTTCCGGTGCACAAGTGCATTTACAATAACATCCTGTAGCTCATTTCTTAGAAATTAATTGGATTATGAGAAGCAAAAAAGAAAATTGTGCTGTGATACACTTCAATATATATTAAAATTGCACTTTTGCCCCTTGGTAAAGATGTACTTACAGCATTTATCTGTAGTAAGAAAGCACGTAAGGACATCAAACTAAACCCAATAGGAAGAAATGCGGATAACATCAGAAATTGTGGAAACCAAACTGAAAATCCCAGAAAAGAGGCAAGTGACTGAATGTTAACAAGCAAGGCAGCAGAGGCCCGCAGTGACATTGCTCCTTCACACAGACCCTAAAGCCAAGAGTCCCACGACTGCTCCCTCCAAGTGGTCTTCCATGAGGTCCCCTGTTTGCTGTCACAGGTTTATCACTACAACCAACCAACATCTGAGAGGAAGTGTGGGTAAGCAGCCCGGCATCAGGATTCAAACCAGTGGGAGTGTCTGAGGACTTGTTCTCATGGGCAAGGCCCACATATTAGTGTCTGGGGTAATTCCTTGGAGGCATCAGGCTTAGATGATCTGACACTTATCAATCTTCTTCTCTGTAGAGATCCCAGGCCTCAGAGGGGTTATTATTTTGTCCAAAACCATAGATGCTACTAGTGGCAGAACCAGACCCACATACCTTTCCTGACTGCATTTCACATGTTAATGGCAGACACTAGTGCTGATATGCTAATGTGACAATCTGCTCTGTTGCTCATGGAAAAAAACCAGTGTCACTGATGTTAATATAAGGTGACACACTGTCAGATACATTAGCATTGTGTGCTGCCAGCTGAGGAAGGTGCTTCCTGTGTATTTAAATGGACAAATGCCTTTTTATTTTACTTTGCAAAGAATGAAGCCCTACTCTGTTTTTTAGATGAAACTATTTATACTTTTTAAAATTAGTTGGGGTGACATTGGCTATTAATATTACATGTATTTCTGGTGTGAAATCCTGTGGTACATTATCTGTATATTACTTGGTGTTCCCACAGCCAAAATTCTGCTCTCTTTTCTTCACCATATATTTGATTCCATTTACCCCTTACAAACCTCCATCCTCCTTTCTGATAGTAACCACCATACTATTGTCTTTGTCTGTGAGTTTTTGTAAAACTATTTATACTTTTATGTGAATACATTGTTCTGTGGGAGTGTGAGGTGGGCTTCTTCCAGTGGGCCTGGAGCATGCTCTCAGGCAGAGGTGGTCTCAGGACCTGCTGTGCTCACACCAGCCTGGTAGTCTGCCCACTCCCTTAAGAGTCCAGGGGCCCTTCATTTGCACTTTCTCTCTCAAAGAGAAAGAATTTGGGGGTTTGTTTTGGTGCTTCATATATTACTGACAACCACTAAATTCTTTAGTAAAAGGCCTGAGTTCAATAACTGTAAAAGTAATGAAAATACAGTGGAGCTGATTATAGGGCTTGGGAAACTTGGACAGTGAGGCATTGCTGAGAGACAGGGTCAGGCAGAGTTTAAAGGTCTTTCGGAGAAAGCCAGCACTTCACTCAGCAGCAGCCTCTGTGGTCCACCTGGGCCAGATGTGCGGGTGGTGGTGGGAAAGACTATAGTAAATATAAGCTCATGCATAAGGGAAAATCTCTGGAATGCTGAGTGGATGGAACATGAAAAGGGCAGGAGGAAAGCTGGA
>NW_006281738.1:6911-8625 GCF_000327345.1 Myotis davidii | reverse complement strand
ATATCTTCACTTTATCTGCATATGACTAATTTCAGGCTCCTGACCTCCAGAACTCTGAGAAAATTAATTTGCATTGTCTCAGGGCTCTAAATGTTTGGTAATTTGTTATGGCATCAATAGGCAACTGATATGCCAAGTTAATTTTCCATTATGGAAATGTCAGGACAGTTCAAGAAACAATTCCTTTCACCTCCTGTTATTATTTTTGCAAAGTTGTAATAATTTTGAGTTTTGAATTTAACTAGAACATAGCAGCAAAAAAAGCCTTGAACTCCACAAGGCAGACTCTGATAGAAGTTAAAGAAATGTATTTTAATAACCCCAACATTTTTTTAAAAAATCCACATATTTCCACATGGACATACATGTCTATGATGGAAAGCATAAAGGGGGAAAAATAAGAAGAATAAAATATAAAATAGGAAGCCATGTCTTTCTCTACATTCATCTCTTTGCTTTTGACTATGTGGAAGGAGCAGCATCCTGGGGGGCGTGGGGAGTGGAGAGCACCTTCATGGAGTTGCAGGTGGGGACCCACAGCAGAGAGACAGGTGGCTCATAGCAGAGCTGGATGTGGAAAGGAGCTCCTAAGGATGAGAAGCACAGTCAAGTGAACAGCACAGGAGAGACATGAGGCAAAATCCCTTCTATCAAAAGACAACCTAGTGGGAGGTCAGTCCTAAGTGAGGGTTCTGGGGTGGGAGCCATGTTCCAGATGCTCTCCCATAGTCAAGGACCTCAGGGTGAGGACCATTCAAGACCCACATTCTGTTCCCTATGGCAACTATGGATTCTATTTCAACCACATCCCTCTTCCCTTTTGGGAACCTATGAGTGTGCTTGGAGGAGCAATTACTTGTCCAAGAAAACATAAAAGGCAGCTTCTGGCAGGACAAGTTTCATTCAGGGAATATGGAGAATGAAGTGAACTGGGGCAGTGGTGGAAGCATTTTGAGCACAAAATGCAGTTCTGGCTCTGCCCTGGACTCATATATATGTAGCCTGTCAAGGTGAGCTTCATGGATGCGTGACTTGTAGGTTTGCTCAAGGATCTGTGCTTAGAGGGTTTAAAGCTCTGTAGTGTCATCTTCAAATTCTTCATGATTTTTAAACAATGGGCTTGGTATTTTCTTGTGCCAGGCCTTATGAATTATATAACTGGCCCTGATCTGTGTCTTTATTGGAAATAGAAAAACTGTTACCTGGGTTCCTTCAAGGCGACCAAAGTCATTAATACCAATAATTGGGGTGGAGGCAACCTTCGGCTGGGCAGAGTGTGGAGCTCACCGCATTCCCGGGTACCTTCGACCGTGATACAGCAGTGCAGCCATGGCAGAGCCGCAGCCCGCGTCAGGCGGCCTTACCGGCCAGGCTGCCCTCGGTTGTTGCTCGGACCCGGACCACAGCACCAAGGATTTTCTGTTGCAGGAGGCCATGCTACGAATTAAGGATCCTAAGAAGTTTTTGGATTTTTATACTAGAGTTCTTGGAATGACGCTACTCCAAAAATTAGATTTTCCTACCATGAAATTTTCACTCTATTTCTTGGCTTATGAGGAAAAAATGACATCCCAAAAGATAAAGATGAAATGGTAGCGTGGGTCTTCTCCAGAAAAGCTACACTTGAACTGACACACAGTTGGGGCAGTGAGGAGGATGAGACCCAGAGTTACCACAGCGGCAACTCAGACCCTCGAGGGTTTGGTCATATCGG
>NW_006281738.1:2262-2696 GCF_000327345.1 Myotis davidii | reverse complement strand
ACTCCTGTCACACAAGAAATTAGATAATGTATAAAAAAATTATTAGGGTGCTTGGTATAGAGTATCAGCCATGATTATATTACACACATATCAAATTTTTATTGTTGAAAAACGTTAATTTACTCAAAGATAAACAAACAATACAAAGAAATTCCATGTACCTAGACCAGTGATGGTGAACCTATGACACGCAAACTCATTTTTTTCGTTGATTTTTCTTTGTTAAATGGCATTGGAATATATAAAATAAGTATCAAAAATATAAATGTTTGTTTTACTATGGTTGCAAACATCAAAAAATTTCTATATGTGACACGGCACCAGAGTTAAGTTAGGGTTTTACAAAATACTGACACGTCGAGCTCAAAAGGTTCGCCATCACTGGCCTACATTAAGGAACTGAGAGCTTCCTGTAAACTCAAAGTGCTAAAATC
>NW_006281738.1:0-295 GCF_000327345.1 Myotis davidii | reverse complement strand
CTCCGGCCCGCGGGCCACGTGCGCCCCGCCGAAACCATTTATCTGGCCCACCGGGTGTTTTTGCCGCCTCTGCCTGTCCTGCTTAGCAGCTGACTCGTCCGGGGCCCGCAGTGCGCATGTGTGGAATGTCTGAGGGACAGTGAACTGGCCCCCTGTTTAAAAAGTTTGAGGACCTCTGTGATAATTCAACCAGTTCTTACTGAATACCATTTGATGGTTTTGGGGTCTTTTTTTATTACAAATAATGATGCCATAAATAGCCTTATGTGTTATTTTTCTGCATTTTTGTCAGTGT
>NW_006281737.1:0-363 GCF_000327345.1 Myotis davidii | reverse complement strand
CTAGATGTTGAGTCATTCAGGGGCTGCTCCTTGATGTGGCAGTAGCTCCTCAGGCTGTGGTTTCTCCTCGGGTGGTTGTGGTAGCAGCTGCTCCTCAGTTGGCAGCAGCTCCTATTGTGGGTGCTGTTCACAGCTGTGGTGGCTCTTCTGGCTGGTCGGGGGAGGCTTCAGACACAGCTGCTGTTCCTCAGACTGAGGATGTGCTGATCACGAGGCTTCTGTTCCTCGGATGGGGGCGGGCTACACATGCAGCTGCTACTCCTTGAACTGGGGTGGACTGCTCACGTGGCTGCTGATCCTTGAATGGGGGCTGGCTGCAGGGTGCTGTTTTTCTTCTGATGTGGTGGGCTGCTTGTGGGGCTA
>NW_006281736.1:14754-15489 GCF_000327345.1 Myotis davidii | reverse complement strand
TGAGGCAGGAGAGGCTGGTGGATGCTGTGGCCACAGCCTCAGTCTGAAAACTGCTGTGCCTGCCATTTACAAATGGAGCCCTGGCTGGTGTTGCCAAGTGTTTTACACATTGGCCCCGGGCATCACATGGGCTGGGGTTCAATTCCCTGTCAAGGTTGCCGGTTCACTCCTGGCCCTGCTCACGGTCATTGAGAAAGCAACCAATTCATGGGCTTCTCTCACATCAATGTTTCTCTTCCCCACGTCCCTCACTCCTCTCTTCTATTCTCTCTCAGAAAAGTAAGGGGAATAATATCCTTGGATGAGAATTAAACATAGAAAAGGAACATGTTGGTGTTTGGAAGCAAAACCCTGGGTAGAAATTGAGGCACCAGTCGTCCTTGGGGGCAGGTGAGCCCCTCCCTTCTCGGTGGCAGAGGGGCCACCTGCAGGTCCGTCCTCAGCTCTTCTTCTGGGGGCAGCCCCGTCCCACAGCCTCCCCCTCTGCCCCATGCAGCACAGGCCCTGGTCAGCTCAGCTGGACTCGCTGGTGGTGAGGCCCCCACTCCCCCCACTCGATTTGCCCCAAGAGGAGACCATGCCCACCCCAGGTCTGAGTGAAGTCACCTACCCCAAAGCCAGGGGGAAACCACGCCATGGTGTGGAGAAGAGAGACCTGCCCTGTGGACACATTATGAGCCCATTGCACAGCTGCACTAAGCAAGTCTCAGCCATGAACTGCATCAGCCACCACCA
>NW_006281736.1:11432-14499 GCF_000327345.1 Myotis davidii | reverse complement strand
CTCACGGGAACTCTTTAGACCTCATCCTGGCGAGCTCACAGGTTTTTAATAATTGTGTGCACTTCCTTCTCCACACGAGGAAGAAGCAGGTATGAACGTATATTTTAAATGAAGAAAAGACAACATATTGATGTAAGAAATGTCCAAACATGGAGAGAATGTTTTACAAGCTTTTATTGGAGCAAGACTGACAACTGTTGGGGAGCAAGACCTCAAATGCACGGAGAATAACCAGGTGCAGTTGCGTTTGTGCATTTGAAGTTAAGACGGGAAGGTGAGGAAGGTGACATGGAGGAGGCAGAGAGAGAGGCAGGGACTAGGTGACAGGACAGTTACCAGGAGGTGCTCTCCTGAGGGTGGTCATGCTGATGTCACAAGTGTGTCAACCCAGATGCACAGTAACAATGGACGGGGTTGCTCAAGGCAAAGATGAGCCTTTTAATGAAGAAGTTATAGACCTGGGGCGGTCCCACCCCTAGGGATGTCCAGGTAGGAATGTGTGATCAGAGCCCCTGGGAGGGGCCTTTCAGTCCCTGGATTATGTCAGAATAAAGACAGAGCCCCTTTTATGATCATAAATACAATCCCTAAACCTAGACATAGGAGAGGGCTTTCTGTGAGCTCTGTCACTTGGAGCAAAACGATTTTAACACAGAGCCGGAATGTTATCTTTGCTTAACTCTGCACCTGCTCCTGGTCCTGGGCCTGTGCTGGTCCTCAGTGCCCCCTGGTGTTCTCGACGCTCCCTGCAGCCCAGCCCTGCTGTCTCCCTCAAGGAGGTATGCATATGGGCTCACACTGACTTCCCTTCACTGTGTGTCTCACACAGTAATACATGGCCGTGTCCTCAGTGGTCACGGATCTCAGCTGTAAGCCCAGCCCTGCTGTCTCCCTCAAGGAGGTATGCATATGGGCTCACACTGACTTCCCCTCACTGTTTCTTGCACAGTAATACATGGCCGTGTCTTCAGTGGTCACGGATCTCAGCTGCAGGGAGACTGGTTCTTGGATGTGTCTGGGTCGATGACTAACCGACTTTGGAGAGATGGCACGTACTGTCTGTACCACTTGGAACTGAAGTAGATCCTTCCCAGCCACTGGAGCCCTTTCCCTGGGGGCTGCCTGACCCATTCCCAAGTGGCAGTGTTGTTGGAGACACTGTTCCCAGTGATGGCACAGGTGAGGGACAGGGTCTGCGAGGGCTGCACCACCGTGGATCCCGACTCCTGCAGCTGCACCTGGGACAGGACACCTGGGACAGAAGGAAGCAACAAGGTTAATCAGTCCACATCTCTGTGAACACAGTTCTGAACCCCCAGGTCCCCAAACTCTGACTCCAGGGGAGCCCCAACACAGGAAGGAAGAGGAGGAAGAAGACAGCCATGACCCTGGGTCAGCCAGACTCAGCAGGCTCTGTGGCCCAAGTGGAGGCTGTATTTACACAGGAAGCCACGCCTGGCATTTGCCTGAGCATCGCTCTCTGTTATAAGGCTCTGGGTGCGCACAGCCCACTGAGGCATGGAGCCAGTTCTGCAGCCATATTTCTCCAGAGCTGGGTCCTTGGGCAGGTGGGACCCAAGGCAGGGGCCACAGACAAGGGTGCTCATACACGGGCCTGTGGGTGTGGGCGTTGTGGCCCTTACACCAATTCCAGAGCCTGTTCACCACATTAATTGATTGGACTTCATTCATTCATTCATTCCACCAGCACTGAGGGCCATTGACACAGGAGCATCCCTCTTGGTAACAAGGACAAATCAGTGAAATGACAGAGGCCCCGCCCCCGTGATCTGGGGTCAAACGCCAGGTGCTTGTCGGTCAGACACACACCACGTGGCCCCCAGAGCCTGGCAGCTGGGGATCCTTGGAGCAGAGGACACAGGTGAGCCTCCTCAGACCAGGGGACCCACAGGGGAAGGACATAGGCCTTCGCTGGCGTTTTGCCTCCTGGTGAGGTGCTCACACTGGACACAGGGAGTGTGGCCAGAAGACTTGCCCTAGGGTTTCCCAGGGCCCAGGGGCAGCTTTGGGAACTGGACGGGCATCCTGGCTGGCGGGGGGCCAGGATGTGACCCACAGGGCCGCCCAGTGCCTCCTGGCTTCTATTCAAGGTGCAGGGGGCTCACAGAGAGGAGGTATCTTTTCTATTCAGAGATGACTTGATTATTTACATGGAAAATCCTAAAGAATCTGGAAAACAGACCTGGACACGACCTCATGTATAAGCACCAAATGCATCTGGAGAGAAAAACAACAACAACCACCCGCTGCGAGACATAAACACAGAGAGAAAGCACCTAAGGATCAACCTAAAGCCTGACGCCCAGGCTCTGCCCACGGAAAGTGTAACACGTGGTCAGGAGCCCTGACGCGGGTGTGACCCAGAGAAACCAACACGCTTTTTCAGCAAAAGGCTTCACACCATGTCCACACCCACCGTGTGAGGCCGCTGTCATTTTTATTCAAAAACTGAGCTGTGTCTGAGCTCCAGCATCATTCCTAGTGGAACACGCATACTGTCCTCCCTGGGCTTGGTACTAAGACTGGGTTTCCTCTTATGATTTCTTACATTTTTGTTTTAAATATGATTTATTTATTTAGTTTTCTTCATCCTCATCCAGGGATATTTTCCTACTTATTTTTAGACAAAGTGGAAGGGAGTGGGCGAGGCAGAGAGTTATTGGGACACTGAGTAGTTGCTTCCTGCAGGCACGGATCCAGGTTGAAACTGAGGCCTGTGCCATTGATAGGAATTGAACCAGGGCTCATGCTCTATGTACTGAGCCCCACGGGCTAGGGGCCCTCCCACCATGTCTAGTTAACACTGTAAGGCCCCAGCACAGTATGCAGGGAGCCAGGGTCCTGCCAGGTGGACCAACAGACCTGGGGGTTGTCTGTGTTGTTGGGAGGATGGAGAGGCCCCTGGAAGGGCAGCCCCAGGTGCCAGGGTATAGGGGTACATGGGGGTCTGGACCGGAACCTCTCTCCAGAGACTTAATGAGGAAGAACCACCCAGACCCCTCTCCTGCAGGCTGATGCTGGGCCTCCCTGTGGGGGGGCTGTGTGA
>NW_006281736.1:9677-11370 GCF_000327345.1 Myotis davidii | reverse complement strand
AGGCCTCAGGGGGCTCCAGGCTCCCAGGTGCAAACCTACTTCCTGTCCTAAAGAGACTGGAGGTCTCATGTTCCCTGGAATCAGGTCAATGAGCAAACACATGAGGCCCCTCCAGTCACTAGGGGATTGAGGGTGAACTCTGGGTGACAATGGTTCTGCCAAGTTCCTCCTGAGGCTGCACCTCTGTGAAAAGCTGTGTTTCTGTGGATGGTTTCCCACAAGAACTCAGTTCTGTCCCCTTTTCTGCTGCTTTGACAACCCCATAGGGGCAACACCACTGCAGTTATGATAAGTCTCCAAATAGATCATTTTTGTGTATTGAGCCTTGATTTTGAAGTTGATTCCTTTGATTTTTCTTCATAGATAACTATATCACGCATCAGTAGGGACACCTGGTATCTCCATTCACGTTTGAATGTCTCCATGCATCTTTCTTGTCTTATTTCACGTGTTAAACGTCAAGTACAATGTTGAGTAAAAGTGGTAAAAGTGGACTTTCTTGACTTTGTCCCCATCTGTGGTGGAATCATTTCCCTTCCCACAATCAAGTATGATTTTAGCTACAGGAGTCACATGACCAGATTGAGAAAGTGCCCTTTATCCAACGTTCCGTAAGCGAGTTTATCATGAATGAATGCTATGCTTTGTCACACACTTTTCTGTATCAATTTTTATGACCATGTGAATTTTTTTCTTTACACAGTTGACGTGCTGGATTAAATTAGTTGATTTAAAAATATTGAATTAGCTTTGAGTTGTTGGGATAATTCCTACTTTGTCATGATGTCAGATGGTTTTCTTATATTGCTGGTAGGATTGGCTAATATTCTGTTGAGGATTTTAATAAATATGTTAACAAGAGTTTTGGGTCAGTAGTTTATTATTTGTACTGAGTACGAAGAATGCCAGGCTCATAAGAATGCATTGGGGAATGTGTTTATATCTCCTAATTAATTTCTGATATTGGTCATTTGTCTCTTGCCAATCTTGTTAGCATTTGATTAGTTTTATTGATCTTTTCAAATATTCAGCAGTTGGCACCATTCATTTTTCTCTATTATTTTTCTGTTCTTATTTCATTAATCTCTTCTCATCTTTATATCTCCTCCCTTCTGCTTGATTTTATATGTTTTTGATCTTCCTTTTCTAATTTAGTAAAAAAAATCTTTGCTATTGAGAGTATTACTAATGTTCACCCCTTTGCCCCACATATCACCCCTCCACCCATTCCAGCCACACCACAGGGTTTCATCAACCCCTATCTGTGTCCAGAGGTAATGCATATGCATATGAGTTCTTTGGTTCATCTCTTTCCACCCTCCCCTTCCTCTTCCCTCTGATGTTCGTCAGTCTGTTCCATGTTTCCATGCCTCAGGTTCTATTTTATTCATCAGTTTATTTTGTTCCTTAGATACTTTGTTCATTTATTTTGGTTCTTAGATTCAATTGTTGATAGATATGTATGTATTGCTATTATTTTGTTCATATTTTTTATTTTTTATTGATTTCACAGAGGAAGGAGAGAGAGGAAAAAGATAAAAACACCAATTATTAGAGAGAAATACCGACTGGCTGCCTCCTGCATACCCCACACTGGGGATTGAGCCCACAACTCAGGCATATGCCCTGACCTGGAATCTAACCAGGACCTCCTGGTTCATAGGTTAATGCTCAACCACTGGGCTGGCTATTT
>NW_006281736.1:6716-9577 GCF_000327345.1 Myotis davidii | reverse complement strand
CTCCTCCTCCTCCTCCGTCTTCTTCTTCTTCTTCTTCTTCTTCTTCTTCTTCTTCTTCTTCTTCTTCTTCTTCTTCTTCTTCTTCTTCTTCTTCTTCTTCTTCTTCTTCTTCTTCTTTTCTTCTTTTGCATCCCCTCCTCATCTGTGTCCTCCTCTAGCTCCTCCTGGATGTGTAGAGCTGTAATCTGCTATGGCCTCCCAGAAGGTGAAAAGTCAGCCACTACATGGAGGCACCAAGCAGGAACTACAGGGGGATCTGCAGATGACTGCTGCTTGTATTGGGCTTGGAAGTGCCCAGGCAAGTACAAGTTGTGAAGCATGGCAGACTGGCACTAGTGCTGGGTCTTGGGCCACTTATTGATAGTTTTGGGACATGCTATGCTAGCTGATGCTTGTTTGAGATATTTTAGGAGAGCCTGAAACCTGAGCCAGGATAAGCCATTCAAATGGAAAGGCTGCTGTTAACAGTTTGGATGGGGTGCAGTTTGGATGGGTTGGGTTCTCAGGGAATCACCAGGACAGAGCAAATTGTCTTGAGCCACAGTGATGGAACCTCAGATATGGCAACCAGGCAGCTATGCAATGGGGGAGGTTCCAGCACAGAAACAATGACTCCTATGAGCAGCCCTGTCTGGGAGAAAGCCACACAAAGTTTCTGCCATAATGCCAGACAATTCAGTTATTTCCTGTATGTCCCAGGATCCCCCAATTCCACCACTTATGGATGGAGCTCAGAGGAAGCAATACTCTGTATGTTCCTGTGCTGGCCCTTTAAGAGGTACAGCCTGAGTCTCCAGCTTCCTCCATGTCACTAAAAGATAATCATTTCTGGTTTTTGTAACCTCAAGTTATGTTCTCTTTCAAGCTCTGGAACCCTGGGTTCAAGGTCTGGTGTGGGGCTGGGACCCTTTGGTTCTCACAGGAGGCCTCTACAGCTGAGATATCTCTCCCAAATAAAAACACGCCACCTGTGGGTGTCGGAGTAGTGTGTACCCCACCTCTGCTTTTCCTACCAGTCTTGATGTGCTTTCTTCTTTATCCCCCTAGTCCAGAATGATGGTTGTTCTCTATTTTAGTTGTACATTCCATGTGGTTGTGGGAGGCAGCAAGAACATGCATTTACCTATGCCTCCAAATTGGTTCTCATCATTTTCCAATTTTTTTAAAGTGGAGGCATACGTTATTGTTTTATAGATCTTTATTCATTTCTAACATAAGCATTTAATGCTATACATTTCCCTCTAAGCACTGCTCTAGCTGCATCTCAGAAAATTTGATATTTTGCAATTTCATTTTCATCCAGTTTTGACATATATTTTCATTAGTTTAGAATTCTACATTGATGTTCCTTCAATGCTCCTTCCGCTCTTTAGAGTCATCACTCCATTGACTTCTGGCTTTGGTAGTTTATCATGTGACCTTTAATGTTTCTATTAATCTTGTTCCTTGACACAAGTGTGGATTTTTCCTTGCTGCCCTTACGCATTTTATCTTTTTCACCAGTTTGACTTTATTGTGCCTGAATTTAATGTTGTTTATTTTAATTTTTCTTGGGGTACATTGGTGTTCTTAGATCTCTTTATAGTTTATATCAAGTTAAGAGAAACTGTTTGCCATAATTTCTTCAAACATTTTACTTGGTGCCCCCTCTCTCGTCTTTATAGGATTCCAATTACATGTATACATATTTGACTGTTTTATTGTCTCTTATATTCTTGACCCTTGACTATTTTTTAGAAAACTAATTCGGTGTTCCATTTAGGAAAGCTTCCATTATACAACTTTTTAAAAAAAATATATTTTATTGATTTTTCACAGAGAGGAAGGGAGAGGGATAGAGAGTTAGAAAAATCAATGAGAGAGAAATATCTATCAGCTGCCTCCTGCATACCCCCGACTGGGATGTGCCTGCAACCAAGGTACATGCCCTTGGCCGGAATTGAACCAGGGACCCCCCAGCCCGCAGGGCGATGCTCCATCCACGGAGCCAGACCGGTCAGGGCCCTTATGCACCTTTGATTTCACTTATGTTCAACCTTTAGTGTTAGTCTTACTTCATGTATTTTTCATTTCATACGTTGTTATTATCTTAACCTCTAGAAATTCAAAATACAGAGCAGTTCTACCAAGTTCCTTTCTGTGAGATTAAAGCCCTTGTGTGTTTTATCCAACAGAAGCTGCTGACAGAACACTGCCCCTTTGTCAGCACAGCCAAGGCTGTTGGGTGCTGAGGCTGCAATACTGTTTCTCTGGTCACTGCCCAACGGCATCCCCAATGGCCTCCTTAAAATGGCAATGTCTCCTGGCGGAGAGACCAAAGGAAATACTAAGGACTCCTTCTGACTGATCAATGGGGCAGAGGAAGTAAGTGCCTTCCTCTAAGGGGTGGTGTGAAAGGAAATGTAAGGCATAAAGGGGAGAGGCAGTGTGTCCCTGAGGAGGGGGTTTACTCCTGGAGAATAAAACCACTAACCAGATCATTAGAGAATATACCCCCAGGTCCCAGTTCCTGAGCCGGTCCTCATGCTCTGGGTTTCTGAGCACCCCCTGGTGTCCTAAGCGTCCCCTGCAAACTAGCCCAGCTGCCCCCATCAGGGAGGTTTGTGTCTGGGTTCACCCTGACTTCCCCTCACTCTGTCTCTTGTACAGTAATACACGGCTGTGGCCTCGGTGGTCACGGAGCTCAGCTGCAGGGAGCACTGGTTGTTGGACGTGTCTCTGGAGATAGAGGTTCGGCTCTTGAGGGAGGGGGTGTAGTAAAGGTTTCCACCATTATTTATGCACCCCATCCACTCCAGCCCCATCCCTGGTGGCTGGCGGATACAGCTCCAGCAGTAACCATTGGTGATGGAGTAACCAGT
>NW_006281736.1:1655-6705 GCF_000327345.1 Myotis davidii | reverse complement strand
TGGCTCCCCATCCACTCCAGCCCCTTTCCCTGGGCCTGGCGGATCCAATGCCAGCAGGAAGCACTGGTGATGGAGTGACCAGAGACAGCGCAGGTGAGGGAGAGGGTCTCTGAGGGCTTCACCAGTTCCGTGCCCCACTGCTGCAGCTGCACCTGGGACAGGACACCTGGGACACAGAGAACAGGGTGAGCCTGGGACTCAGATGCAGGATCCCCATCTCTTCACATCTAAGCCCTTGATTCACTCACATCTGGGAGCTGACAGCAGGAAGGGGAAGAGCCACATGGGAGTCATGATCTTGCAGGTGAGGTCCTCGACCCCCAGAAAGTATTCTCCAGGGTGAGGAGGCCCTGAATTTAAGTGGACACCAACTATGTGTGTGTCTGGTGGCCATTTGCATATGGGAGGTGTCTGCACATACAAAGGGCAAGGGGTGAGGGGAGGCCCGGGTCTCTGCGGCTTCTCCTGGAAGGAGGTGCTGACTGTGCCCTCAGAGAACTAGGCCCTCCTTGGTGTCCTGGTCACCATGCCCAGGGACCTCTTCTTCCACAGCAAGCGATGTGCTGCAGGAGGTGGTTGAGAAGTAGGATGTGGGAGCAATTTGTGACTCCTTAGGGATAAAATCAATGTGCCTCTTCTTCTAAAGATATTAATAAATATAAATATAGATATTGATATAGATATAGATATAATTATAGATATGGATATAGATATAATTATAGATATAGATATATAGATATTTTTTCAAAAAATATAATTTTCTTGATTTTTAGAAAGAGAGAAGGGAGAGGCATAGAGAGATAGAAACATCCATGAGAGACAATTATGGATTGGCTGCCTCCAGCATGGCGCCCACTGGAGATGTAGACAGCATCCCCATAGTGAGCCCTCACTGGGAATTGAACCAGTAACTTCTTGGGTCCTGGGTCGACACTCAACCACTGAGCGACATGAGCCAGGCTGGATCTTCTTTCCTTTGTCCTCACCTTAGGATGTGTTCATTGATTTTTAGAGGGAAAGGAAAGGACAGAGAGAGAAGGAAATAGAGAAACATTGATGTGAGAAATACTGATCAGTTACCTCCCATTTATGCCCATACTGTGAATCAAACCTGCAATATTTTCATTTATTTATTTAATTCTTTTTAAATTGATATCAGAGAGGAAGGGTGAGGGAGAGAGAGACAGAAACATCAATGATGAGAGAGAATCATTGATTGGCATCCTCCTGCCCACTCCACACTAGGGATGTTTCCCAAACCTGGGCATGTGCCCTGACTGAATGGAACAGTGACCTCCTGGTTCAGAAGTCAATGCTCAATCACTGAGCCACGCTGGCCAGGCTGTTCCTACACTTCTAGGATTCACAGAGCTCCTGTTTATATGGGCTCTGGTCAATGGGACATTGGCAACATTATAGGTGACCAGGCACCAGCCATTCCCTGACTGCCCTCTGACTGCAGTGGTCACGGGCTTCACCACGATGCTCTTCAGCTCACGCCCCCACCCCCCGGAGGTTCCCTCAGCCCAGGTGTGAGCTGTTGGAGGTGCTCTGAGGTCAGTGCTCAGCTGTGTCTCTACCTGACACAGGTGAGGCCCCCACAGCCTGACATCACTCATAGATACTGCACGTGGGCACTGCAGGGTGGCTGAGGCTGGCTTTACGCTGCCTGAGAGGCCCCGGCCCCGGCATCTCAGGGAGGGACTGGCACAGCAAATGGGCATGAAGGCATGTGGACGTGCATTTAAGGCAAAACCTACCAGGGCTGGAAGGAGCGGGAAGAGCACAGCCCTATGGGACGTCCTTTGCAGGCCTGATGGGGTGAGAATGCAGGCGGCAGAGGACAGAGGGTGAGGATGGGGTGGTGTCTGCAGAGGCTGGAGGGACAGCATAGGTGGGTGGGGACCAAGTCTCTTTCAGCAGGTTCTGAGTATCCAGGTGGATTTTCCAGGGGAAGTGGGACAGCTGCAGGGACGTGTCCCTGGAGACCAGGTTCTAAGACCCTTGGGGCACAGGGCCCAGCTGGGCTGTGACAGGTCCCATCACTGGGCCTCCTTCCTGCCTCCGTCCTGGGACACCTTGAGAGCTGGGTATTGCTCCGAGGCTCACGCAGTGACAGCGGCCACAAACTATGATCCTAACCCACCATGTGCATCCAAGTCAGTGAGAGGCTCATGGCTAACTGCCCCAAAGGGCTCCTCCTGGGGCAGAGCAAGGGGCTGATGACCCTAAGGTGAGGGTTGGAGCCTGGAATCTTGGGTCTCTGCTCAGCACTGTGAGCGAAGTTGGGGCGCATCGCTCTCAGTGTGTGTGTGTGGGGGGCGGGGGTGGCAGGATTCCCTACAATGTTTTCCTTGTCAACCCAGAAATCGACCATCAGGGATATGGTGACAGGAAAGGCCCAGATGAGAAGTCGCCCAGACCTGAAACACAGCCACTTCCTGCTTTTTTTGCCTGCAGAGAATCTAATTAAAGCCACAAGCAAGGAAGCAGGAGCTACCCCAGGGACAACAGGAGGGAAGAAAGCATTGACCCCAATAGGAAGCCCTCACAACCCCTCCAGGGACAGCTTCTAAGCTGGGACCATGTGTTTGCTGAGCGCCCCCTCGTGGCCTGAGCGCCCCCTGCAGCCCAGCCCTGTTGCCAACCTCAGGGAGGTTTGTGTCTGGGCTCACACTGACTTCCCCTCACGGTGTTTCTCACACAGTAATACATGGCCGTTTCCTGGGCTCTCAGGCTGTTCATTTGCAGATACATTGTGTTCTTGGTGTTGTCCCTGGAGATGGTGAATCGGCCGTTCACAGAGTTGGCATAGTATGTGCTATCACCATAATCAGTAGTGAGTTGGACACCTGCAAACACAGGTGAACTTAGAATCACACGGAAGTAAAAACAGGAACAGGTCTCAGTGCTCCCCACTCCTGAGAATGACCTTGAAGAATGACCAGGAGGAAAAGGCAGCCTGGCACCAAGTCTATGGTGGAGCCACTGGGGTCCTGTCTCAGGCACTTGGGTTCTGGGAGACTCTCCAACATGCGGGGCAGGGCCTTCTTTTATGAGCAGGAGGAGAGCCCCATTTGCATGGAGTCTGGACATAAGGGTGCAGCTGGGACCCTGTGCTGCATGCCTGACCTTGTCATCCTCAGGGCAACCCCAGATGGAAAGGACTCAAGGATGCTGGACTCAAGGGGCCCCGTCTTACCCACCCTTCCTCCCTCCTTTCCCAAGACCTGGTCACCCTGACCCCATTCCTTTGGGGACAGCCTCCCGGATTGAGAGTCCTCCATCCTTGGGGTGTTGATGAGGACCCAGGGGTGTGGGGATGGGGTTTCCTCTCCCTCTCCTTCACCCGCCATGTGCCATGTTGCCTTTCGGGAATTGGGAATGAGAACTTGCATTGGATGATGCTTTAATTTTGAGACTGAAAGATTCTCTTTCCTGTTTTTCCCATTCAGATCTTCTACAAAACTCAAGGGTGTACATGTGATGAGGCAGGAGAGGCTGGGTGGATGCTGTGGCCACAGCCTCAGTGTGTAAACTGCTGTCCCTGTCACAGCTTGTAACTTCCTTTCCAAAACCACAGATTTTACTTAACTTCCCTGCTGTTTGTGTGCAAAAGTCCTGTTTTCCCAGCCTCTCAAACTGGGACAAGTTCCATCATTTACAAATGGAGCCCTGGCTGGTGTGGCCCAGTGGTTTATACATTGGCCCGGGCATCACATGGTCTCGCGTTCAATTCCGGGTCAAGGTTGCTGGTTCACTCCTGGCCCTGGTCAGGGTCATTGAGAAAGCAACCAACCCATGTGCCTCTCTCACATCAATGTTTATCCCCCCCACTCCCGTCCCGCCTCCTCTCTTCCATTCTCTCTCAGAAAAGTAAGGGGAATAATATCCTTGGATGAGAATTAAATATAGAAAAGGAACATGTTGGCGTTTGGAAGCAAAACCCTGCGTAGAAATTGAGGCACTAGTCGTCCTTGGGGGCAGGTGAGCCCCTCCCTTCTCGGTGGCAGAGGAGCCACCTGCAGGTCAGTCCTCCTCTCTTCTTCTGGGGGCAGCCCCATCCCACAGTCTCTCCCTCTGCCCCACGCAGCACTGGCCCCGGCCAGCTCAGCTGGACTTGCGGAGGGTGAGGCCCCAACTCGCTTTGCCCCAAGAGGAGACCATGCCCACCCCAGGTCTGAGTGAAGTCACCTACCCCAAAGCCAGGGGGCCGAGTGCTGATTGCTGAGTGAAACCACAGCCCTGGTGTGGAGAGGGGAGACCTGCCCTGTGGACACATTTGAGCCTATTGCACAGATGCACTAAGCAAGGCCCATCCATGAACTGCATCAGCCGCCCACACCATGCTGATGGATGAGGTGTGCAGGGCGGCTGCCTCATCACAAAGCCCTGCTCTCTGCTCAGCCTCAGACCCAGCTCGCACCTCCCCAGGCTGCTGGTTCAGAGACACCGGATCCTGGTTTAAAAGAAACACAGAGATTAGGGGTTTTCTGGGCTCATAGGAGGAGTGGGTGGGAGTCAGTGTGCAATGGGAGCTGGGCTTCTCCAGGCTGTAATCAAAATGCTATGGAAGTGAGCACAGGAGGTGATGGCCGCACAGCACAGCAAAGGTGCCACAGGCCATCGACTGTGCACTTTGTGGAAGAAACAAGGTAGACATATGCCCAGGGACTGACAGTCACCTTTCAGGGTGATCTGGTCAGAATTCCCTAACTGGGCCGTTGTGGGGCAAGTCACCCCCAGGACTTAACTTTTTAGTAAAAGGCTTCTCTTTGCCTAAAGCCAGCCCTGCCCATAGTTCTTAAGCATCAAGGTCAACACTCCTTTAAAAGAAGTCCTAACCACGCCCAGGAGAGCGCTCTTACTAAGTGCCTGCTATCCCACCCCCAGTCTGCTCTATCCCACCTCCATGCAGCCTTCCTTCCTCCTCCTCAATCCCAAACGTGTCAGAGAAGCTGTGAGAGCAACTGTGACACTGGCATTCTCATGTACACGGCCCTCCCTGTGCTTTGAACTGTGGATGAAGGGGCCACATGCTCACCTGCCA
>NW_006281736.1:0-851 GCF_000327345.1 Myotis davidii | reverse complement strand
TGTTATCTTTGCTTAACTCTACACCTGCTCCTGGTCCTGGGCCTGTGCTGGTCCTTAGCGCCCCCTGGTGTTCTCGACGCTCGCTGCAGCCCAGCCCTGCTATCTCCCTCAGGGAGGTTTGTCTGGGCTCACACTGTCTTCCTCACTGTGTGTGTCTCACACAGTAATACACGGCCGTGTCCTCGGTGGTCACGGACCTCAGCTGCAGGGAGAACTGGTTCTTGGACGTGTCTGGATCGATGACTAACCGACTTTGGAGAGATGGCACGTACTCTCTGTACCACTTGGAACTGAAATAGATCCTTCCCAGCCACTGGAACCCTTTCTCTGGGGGCTGCCTGACCCAGTGCCAAGCAGCACTGTTACTGGAGACACTGTCCCCAATGATGGCACAGGTGAGGGACAGGGTCTGCGAGGGCTGCACCACCGTGGAGCCCGACTCCTGCAGCTGCACCTGAGACAGGACACCTGGGACATAAGGAAGCAACAAGGTTAATCAGTCTACGTCTCTGTGAACACAGCTGCGAACCCCCACATACCCAGATACTGACCCCAGGGAAGCCCCAGCATGGGAAGGAAGATGAGGAAGGAGACAGCCATGTCCCTGAGTCAGCCAGACTCAGCAGGCTCTGCGGCCCCATTGGGGCTGTATTTATACAGGAAGCCACACCTGGCATTTACCTGTGCATCGCTCACTGATATAAGGCCCCAGGTGCGCACAGCCCACTGAGGCATGGACCACAGTTCTGCAGCCAGATTTCTCCAGAGCCAGGTCCTTGGGCAAGTGGGACCCAAGGCAGGGGCCTCAGACAAGGATGCAGAGGGGAGCACCTGGGTGTGGGCGTTGTGGA
>NW_006281735.1:48473-53275 GCF_000327345.1 Myotis davidii | reverse complement strand
TAATAAATAATAAAATTAAAAAAAAAAATACCCAAGTACTGTCCTTCCCATGATGGACAACATATCAAAAGAAAAAGCATAATTTTGTTGGAATTAAAAAAGAGCAACAGAGAAGCAAAATTCATTGTGGTGCTAAGAGGAAAAATGCCACACTAAACAGAAGAAGGTCTAATTTAAAAAAAACAACAACACACAAACTTATAATAAAAATATACGTTGCCCTAACTGGTGTGGATCAGTTGGTTGAGTGTTGACCCATGCATCAAAAGGTCGCTAGTTTGCCTTAACCGGTTTGGCTCAGTGGATAGAGCGTTGGCCTGCAGACTCAGGGGTCCAGGGTTCGATTCTGGTCAAGGGCATGTACCTTGGTTGCAGGCACATCCCCAGTAGGGGGTGTGCAGGAGGCAGCTGATCGATATTTCTCTCTCATCGATGTTTCTAGCTCTCTATCCCTCTCCCTTCCTCTCTGTAAAAAAATCTATAAAATATATTTTAAAAAACAGAAAGTCACTGGTTCGATTCCCAGTCAGGAGACATGCCCAAGTTGTAGGTTCAATCCCCAGTCAGGGTTTGTGAATCCTCAGTTGGGGTGTGTGTGGGAGGCAAATGATCAATGTTCCTCACATTGATGTTTCTCTCTCTTTCTTCCTCTCTCCCTTCCTCTCTAAAATCAATAAAAATATATATTTTTAAAGAAAGATAAGTCAAAGAAAGCAAGGCTACATAAAGTCAAGAAGAAATTTAAAAAGCCATGGAATTTTATAATTAGACAATAACTATTAATGTTTTTCCAATGCATAGAAACCAGATTACAATTAAGTTAGTAAGTAAAAGCACAAAGTGAAAATCCCATGAGGTATGACAGTGAAGTATAGCAGAGTAGCAACTTAAGTGTGAGACAATCCAGAGAAAGTATTTAAAAATGAAAAAGATCTATGTTTCATGAAAGAGTCAATGAGGACTGGCTGAATGACCAGGCAAGGGAGAAAATAACAAATAAAATGCAAAGGCTGGAAGAGACGGAATCCAATGTGTAGACTAAGGTATTGGTCTCACCAAGAGTAGGACCTCTTCCACTCTCAGATTAGAAAGACCAGGAGAGAGGCAGATAATCTTAGAAGTGACAAGAATGGAAGTTCACATCCAGTAGTTTTTATGTTTACAGTGCTTCCAATAGACTCATTATCTATAATAATAAAAGCATAATATGCTAATTAGACCAGACGTCCTTCCTTCCAGACAAAGCCACAGCAGGTAGGGGCCAAGGCAGAGGCAGCAGAGGTCCCCGGCCGTGGGCGGGCGGGCCAGCAGGGGCTGGGACCAAGCCCCTTGCACGAATTTCATGCATCGGGCCTCTAGTCCTATATAATAAAACCCTAATATACAAATCAACTGAACAGCTGAACCGGCCGCTATGATACACACTTACCACCAGGGGGCAGATGCTCAATGCAGGAGCTTCCCCCCTGGTGGTCAGTGCGCTCCCACAGGGGGAGTGCCACTCAGCCAGAAGCCAGGCTCATAGCTAGCAAGTGCAGTGGCAGTGGTGGGGGCCTCTCCCGCCTCCACTGCAGGAGGGTGGTAAGGAGTGAGGGGCCCTGGACTGCAAGGGGGATGTCTGACTGCCAGCTTAGGCCCGCATCAGACATCCCCTGAGGGCTCCCAGGCTGTGAGAGGGCACAGGTTGGGCGGGCTGAGGGACCCTCCCCCCCCCGCCCCCCCGCATGAAATTCTGTGCACCGGGACTCTAGTTGCATTATAACATGCAGAATGAAGCTCAAATTGGAAACATAACCAAGCTGCTCCTTACACATAACACATAAAAAGGTTCCATTCCAATGCAATGTTTTAGAACAGCAAAGCAATCTGGAAGAAAACACAAACAAACACATTTTCTGGCAGGAGCATAGGCTCTAAGAGT
Source organism: Myotis davidii (assembly GCF_000327345.1). NCBI lineage: Eukaryota > Metazoa > Chordata > Mammalia > Chiroptera > Vespertilionidae > Myotis > Myotis davidii. Next base: position 51,354 of record NW_006281735.1, on the reverse strand, counting down.
CAGAATGCTGGTGACCATATCTTAGCTCCATCATTTATTAGCTGATGACTTTAGGTAAATTACTTAATTTCTCTATGATTCTATTTGGTCAGCTGGAAAATAAGAATAGTTGTGAGATTAAATGAGAAAATCTATAAGAACTTAGGGAAAAACAAAGCACACAGAAGCTCACTAAATGTTACAAGCTGTTAGTGGAATTCTTAAAAGAGGTTCCAATAGTTCATAAATATGATGGTGTTAAATTATACACATTTCCTACTTTGGGGGACAGAAATGTGAGAAGCAGAAGTACAAATCATATTATAGAAACTGATGATTTTTCTTTTCTATTATAAATCTTCAGAGGAAAATTGCTTCAATTCAGCAATATCTCCAATTCACCCAACAATTATTTGAACTATAAAAGGCTAACCAAGCGTATTTCTCCCAATGTATGACACGCTAACAGGCTATGTACTTTTTATCTTATAAATCAAATACAAATTATTTCACATTTTTAAAAGGCTGTGAAGACTTACAATCCAGTTGCTTAACACAGAAAGTGGACAGATGATCAGTGTTGTTCTTGGTCTCTCTACATCAGTTTTCTTTGAACCCTCCAATGCAGATGCTCCTGAAAGAATAAATCAGTGGCACTAACATTAAGTGTTTTTCCCCCCACAAATATATAGTCAATAAAGAAATGACAATAATGTGCCTCTCTGAAAAAAGACATTAGGAAGAACTAAAATGAAGCAGATGGACTTCTGTTTCCAGCTTTGAAGAAGTAACAGTAACTAGATTTTTACTTTGCCACTTTAAACAGCTAAATACCTAGACAGTGACTATTCATGGGAGAGGTAGAGGATTATGAGTAGAAGGGAATACAAGGAGGAAGTTTCAAATACCCACTGATACTCATTAAATTATTCATTAGGATGAACATTTGTTTTATGCAATTCTCTGAATTTGGACTATGGTTAATGTGGTAGCCAGACACCAAGATAGCCCCCAATGATAATCCACTTCCTGACAGTTACAACCTTGTGTAGTCCCACCCCACACTCCACTGAGGTTGGTCTGTGGACCAAAAGGATATGTCAGAAGTGAGACTAATTTATAAAAAATGCAGCTTCTTTCCCTTTGATGCTCTCTCTCTCTCTCTCTCTCTTACTCTGATGATTCCCCCTGGGGGAAGCCAGCTGCCATGTTGTGAGGACACTCAGGCAGCCTAAGAAAAGACACCCTCCAATTTTATTTTCCATTAGAGGCTCGATGCACGAAATGCATGCAAGAGTAGGCCTTCCTTCCTTCAGCTGCCGGCACCAGCTTCCTTCTGGCAACTGGGACCCGGGCTTCCCTCTGGCACTCGGGACCCAGGCTTCCCTCTGGCACTTGGAACCCGGGCTTCCCTCTGGCCGCCGGCAGGCAACCCAGACCCAGGCTTCCCTCACAGCCCTGGCTTCGTCCAGTAGGATGAAGGATGTCTGGTCTAATTTGCATCTTATGCTTTTATTATTATAGACTAGAGGCCCAGTGCATGAAATTTGTGTGTGTGTGTGTGGGGGGGAAGTCCCCCTCAGCCTGGCCTGCACCCTTTCCAATCTGGGACCTGTCGGACATGCCTCTCGCAATCTGGGACCACTGGCTCCTAACCACTCGCCTGTCTGCCTGCCTGATCGCCCCTAACCCCTCTGCCTGCCTGCCTGATCATCCCTAACCACCTCTGCTTGCCTGCCTGATCATCCATAACTGCTCCCCAGTGGCCTGATTGCCCCTAACTGCTCCCCTTGCTGGCCTGATCACTCTTAACCACCTCTGCCTCGGCCCCACACCCTGGACTCAGGATTTCCTCCACTGGCCAGCCGCAGGCACCTGGGACCCAGGCTTCCCTCCCTCTGGCTGGCTGAAGGCACCCAGAACCCAGGCTGGTTTCGCCCAGACCAGCTGCAGCCACATGGGACTGTGAGCAGGTGGCTTCACCCAGGCTGGCTGCAGGCGCCCAGGACCGTGGGTGGGTGGCTTCACCTGGGCCGCAACCACAAGCACCTGGGACCTTGGGGCTGGCGGCTTTTCTCCCTCTCCCAGGCCGCAGCCTCAGCTGCAAGTGCTGGTGCCTGGGACTGCAGGGTGGGCCTCTTTTCTCCCTCTCCCATGCTGATGGCCCTCGGCCATCACAGTTGCTGTGGCTTTGTCTGGATAGTATTTACATTATTCCCAATATTTCACTAAATGCATCAATGAAACTGGTTTTTCATGTCTTCTTGTACACATCTATAGAGTTCTAGGTGGTCTATCTTTAGCTTCACTACATTTGGTCTAGCTGCTCTCAACGGTAATTTACATTCCCATCTACAGTGCATGAGACTTCCTGTTGCTCACAACTTTGCCTATACTTGGCATTAAGATTTTTAAATGTTTGTAAATATGATGAGTGAGACAGTATCTCACTGTTCCCTTAATTTGCATTTCCCCAATGATTGAATCTGCATATATTTTCCTATATTTATTAGATTTTTGGGTTTTCTTTCCAAGAATTATACATTTATATTCTTAGTGGTTATTCCCCTACTATATTGTCTTTTTCTAAATGATGATAGGGGGTTCTTTACAAATTCTAAATACTAGGGGCCCGGTGCACGAAATTCGTGCACTGTGTGTGTGTGTGTGTGTGTGTGTGTGTGTGTGGCGGGGGGTGTCCCTCAGCCCAGCCTGCCCCACAGCCTGATGTGTTCCTGGGAGAACATGTTAGAACATTTATTTCTTTTTGTAACATTTCAAGTGTCCACTCATATATGTGTGCGTGCCATATTTAAAAATAACAGGAGTGGTTTAAAATTCCAGGCATCACTGTGGCAGGCTTTTAATAGTTTGGAATAATAATTGTTAGAGTGATGTGAAT
>NW_006281735.1:36280-47820 GCF_000327345.1 Myotis davidii | reverse complement strand
CCTGCTTTCCCTTTCGCCTCCCTGCATTGTGCCTACATATGCAAATTAACCGCCATCTTGTTGGCAGTTAACTGCCAATCTTAGTTGGCAGTTAATTTGCATATAGCCCTGATTAGCCAATGAAAAGGGTAGCGTCGTACGCCAATTACCATTTTTCTCTTTTATTAGTGTAGATTAATGCTTTCTAAGTTACACTTATCACAAATATCTTCTTCAGCCTTAACATTATTCAATGTTTATGGTACCTATTGATGCATGGAAATTTTAAATGTTGAATTTAATCTTTTTCTATGCCTTTGTGTGTCTTGTTTTTTTAAAATCACTATTTACCGGAATATATGGCTTCTATCTCCACTCACTGATTTTTGTTTTTATTCTGTTTCTCTTCCAGAAATATCTTTATTTGGGTTTTATCTCATCTATGATTTTTTTTTAAGTTTCTCTCCTGTATTACTGCTATGTGTCTGCAACAAAAAGGAACTTTTTGTGTGAACTTAATTCTATCTCAATTCTATGTAAATCATATCTCAACTAAATTTAACATTTCTTAAAATTCCTAAAATTGGGTTTAAAAATAATCTAACTGAAATGCCTACATTTTCTATTCCTAATAGTTTGATTCTTAGGCCAAAAGTTAGTTCTTTTTCATCATTCTGTGTTAGCTCAAATATCACCTTACACAGACTCCTATGGTCAATCTTTATTTCATTATCTTCCTTTATTTTTTCACAGCATTTATTGTCTATAATGATATTTATTAATTTTATGTTTTCTCCATAATTAGGCAAAAGTTTCATGAAAATACACTTTTTTTCTGTTATATCTGCAACATGTAAAATAGAGGAAACTAAGATACAGAGATATAAATTGTCCCAAATCTCCTTAATCCTAGTTCAATCTCTTTCCATCTCCAATATTGAGATTTGTAAGCAGGGTTGATTTCCTATCAATTACAAAATACAAAATTACAATAAATAATAAAGATCACTAACATTCTAAAGTGAAAAGCAGATTCTACTTATACCAAGTAATAAACCTTTATTATTATTTAAATTAAATTAAGTTTTTAAAGCAGCCATAAATTGATCTGTGCCTTCACTAGAAGAAATATCATTGGTACTCAGATGAGTAAGGGACTTCCTCCCATCAATTTCTGACCTAAATAAAATACAAAAAGGTACTGGACAGAAAACACATCAAAACATATCTTTTTCTTTTTTTAATGGGATTATGTATTTTTTCCTTTCTCTACTTTCTAAACTTCTTATAGTATGGTTTTGTAACTTTTGTCATTTAAAATATTTTTCACTGAAAAAAAAAGCGAACAAAACAAAAGCTCAAAGCCCAGCAGGTTTACTGACCCTTTTTCAACATTTTCTTTTTGTTGCAGGAGTAGATGAAGTAAGTGCACATGTAAACTCTGTATCTTTTTTAACCTTAGAAAATTCTGCTGAAGTTAAAAACCACAGAATCATTAAGATATTTGAAAACATTTTCTCCTGTGCTTAGGCACAGGTACTTTCTGAGAATAGAAAATAGAATACCATTTCCAGCCCTGACCGGTTTGGCTCAGTGGATAGAGTGTAGGTCTGCGGACTGAAACATCGCAGGTTCAATTTTCTAGTCAAGGGCATGTACCTTGGTTGCGGGCATATCCCCAGTGAGAGGTGTGCAGGAGGCCGCTGATCGATGTTTCTCTCTCATGGATGTTTCTAACTCTCTATCCCTCTCCCTTCCTCTCTGTAAAAAAATCAATAAAATATATTTTTTTCAAAAAGAATACCATTTCCACACTACCTTAAGAGCTTATATTATTTAAAAAAAATAAAATAATGTCTGGTAACCAAAATTGCCTCTTCTGACACTAAGCTCATCTTCCCGAGGAAGAGATGTAAAAGTAGAAACAGCCATATGCAGTGATTCAGCTCCCAGGTGGAAGGAAAATTTTTTCAAGGAAACAGATATCTGACTGCTAATAAAAAGGATGCCAAATTTATGGTCAGTCAATGGTGATAAGTTATTTTCCAAATCCAATTTCTCAACTAATTAGGAAACAATATCTGATTTAGCAGAAAAAAATAAACAATATGTTTTAAAGATAAAGTAAAAATAATCATTGTTTATTCATACATTTGTATGATAATATAAACTATAATATTTCCAAGAACATACTCCCACCATACTTTTGAAATTACAATTTAGACAGATATGAGTAAGGTTTTATCGAAGTAATTTTATAAGTAGTAAAAAATCATTTTGTCTTGTTTAAAGTTGGTTTAAATAATTTCTCTTACATTTTATTTTGAAATTATTCTTTCATTTTGCCTCATTCAATTAATATCCCTGGTAAGCTCCAAGAATAGTTCATATGTAAACTGCAGTCAAGTTTAAGACCTATTACTAAAGAATTCTAAGCTTGAGAGATGCAAATCAATGGTTTTTTCTTAATAATTTTTAAGTGTAGATTACAAATAGTGATATGTATATACATACCTTTAACTCTGCTTTTACTTTCTGATTGTGCAGTTCTCAGTTTGCCTATAAACAGCCAAATATAAAAATGCTCACACAAAGAAATTAGAATATAGGAGAGAGCATCAAATCAAATCCATTTCATATTACCTTTCACTTTCTGTGGCAATTCACTAGTTTCAATTTCCTCTGAATCGCTGCTTTCAGTATACTGGACAGCAGTTTTTCTTCTAAAATTAAATACATGCAATATTTTTATCGACCCAAAACGATTATAAATAAAAACATGTTTAATAAATGTAATATAAATGCTTCTTGTCCTTCCCCACTTATATTTTGAAAAATATTAAAGTGAACCTTTATTTGACAAATGAAAGTCAAATTTGCTACAAGCATTTTGTTTTCTTTTTAAAAAATTAAATTTATTGCAGTAAAGCTGGTTAATAGGGTCATATAGGTTTCAAGTGTACATTTCCATGATACATGATCTGTATGTTGCATTGTGTGCCCATCATCCAAAGTCAAAGTATTCTGTTTTCATAACCAGATGCATTTACTATGCAAAATGCAGTTATCACTATTATTAAAATAAATTTGAAAAAGTAAACCATTCTAAAATAGTAATCATTTCAATACTGAGTTCAATTCAAACACATAAAACTAGAACAAAAAAGAAATGAATCTTATCAAATAAAACACTTCCAATATAACGAAATAAGCATCTAAGAGGCAATAATATGAATCTTCCACAATGAAAAATTTTTGTAAATTTTGTGTAGAAAAAGTATATTATAGTGGTTAAATGCCTAAGTGCAACAGGTTCTACAGTCAGACTGCACAGATTCAAATCCCCATTCTGCCACTTATTTGTTATGTGACTTTAGGTAAGCTATCTAATGGTCCTCTATACCTCAGTTTCCCCATTTGGAAAACAGAAATAAAGAAACAATCCACTTCATTGGATAAAATGATAGAACAAACAAAGCCCCTAAAATAGTTGGTTACACAGTAAGTACAGGTGTGCTGGATATAATTAATATATGTGTTGGTTGTTTTTAGTTTTTCCCATGTCCTCATTATTATTATTTCTATGTCCTTTAAGGTGATCTGGTCCACCTAATAGAGCTGTTAACTAGTTTCCTGGTCAGTTCCGAGTTCTAAGATTTGATATTTGAGAAGAAACTGATGAGTCCTGGTTCTGTGCTCAGTGCAGACAGGTTTTAGTGATAGGAGACAATTAACAGATCCCCAGTTTGAGGTCTTTATTGGTGAAATAGGTAACAGAAACTCAGATTTGAGGTTACCCAACCGATATTGATGGTGGAAAATACAACAAAAGCCAAATACTTAGATCTACTTCAGAGGGTAAATGAAATTTATAACATTAACAGATTCAAGTTGAGATCAGAGGGGCATTGTGTGTTTTATTCAAATATCCCCTCTCGTCTACATTAATATAATACTCTCCATAAATGACTTTATTGTGTCTTATTTCCACTAACGGTAAAGAAAGAACTGAGATGAGCAAAAAGTGCTTTTGTCTAGCTATCTAATAAAATGTCAGTTTCATCTCCTCAAATTCATAAAGCTCTTCTAAAGTTTCAACAAAAACAAAAAATCCAGAAGATAGATCTTAGTTCCTATGTGAAAGAAATAGAAAAAAAAATAGTAGAAATACAAGGGATTAAAAATTAATAATTTACTGATGTGCTAAACAAGCCTATAGAGGTAAATTAACAGAATGACTAACTTGGCCATTGCTGCCAGTCACCTTTAGAAAAGTTAAAAAAAAATTATCAATTCACTTATTTTATGGATTATTACTTTTCTACCTGCCTAAGTCACAGTGCTTTTTATCAATTTCAAATAAAAAATGTATTTAAAAAACTATATAACTCAGATATAATGGCCCTTTCTCCTATATGTAAAAAAATGGAGAAAGAAATTTAAATAAACAAATTATATATTATCAAACCTCAATAAGAGTTTACCTTTTGGAGCAGGAACTAGACAATTCTGACTTGGTATATTTACGCTTTCCCTTGACATTTGAAATACTGGGTTCTCCGCTGCACCTAGATCCTTCCATTTTAAAGAAAAGGACAAATATATAAAATATTAGTAAATTCTTAGGCTAGCAATAATCCTTCTTAGAATCCTGGTTTTCCAACTCAATAATACAACTTTTTAAAAATACTTTTTAATTGAATTACAGCTTCTTAATATCTCCATTCCTGCCCTTTCAATCAGCCAGCTACTCGTTTCCTATTCTAGTGTTTTCTCATTAAAAAGTACCTTCAATTTGTTTTGTACCCAGTCTTTCCCCTGTAGTCATCCAGCCAATCCCCACATTGGCTAAATTTCCTGATGTACCAAGGCAGCTGAAAGCTGCTAGAAAAAAATGAACAGTAAGTAGATAACTATCTATGCTAACAAAAGGGTAATATGCTAATTAAACCGGACATCCTTCCAGACAAAGCCACAGTGGCTGCTGCTGCGAGGGCTGGGCTGAGGCTCAGACAAGCCACAGATGGCAGCTGCTGCTGGGAGGACTGGGCCAAGGCTCAGGCAGCCACGTCAGATGGCAATGGCGGCAGCAGCGGTGTGATGGGGCGTCACCTTCCCCTGATTGGCCTGGTCACCTCCCATACAGGGAGGCCTGAGGAGGTGATGGGGGAGGTGCCTCCCCATGATTGGCCAGTTGCCTCCCGCAGAGGGAGACCAGACTGTGGCTAAGCTGTCAGTAGGACATCCCCTGAGGGCTCCCTGGACTGTGAGAGGGAGCAGACCGAGCTGATGGGCCCTCCCTACCCTCAGTGCACAAATTTTTGTGTACTGGACCTCTAGTCCTTTATAATAAAGAGGTAATATGCTAATTAGACCAAACAGCAGAACAAGGTGACCATCTGGACCACCTTCCAGACAAAGCTGGGGCTGAAAGGGCTGAGCCCCTTGCACAACTTTCATGCATCAGGCCTCTAGTCTTCCATAAACTCCTAATTTTTCTATCTTTTTACTCCCTCAATTATCTATATTTTCCCTGAACTTTATTTTCTTTCCTTCTAATGCTAACTCATCTACCTGTTCTCTTTATCTCATTTCTTCCCACAGGCCTATAAAATAGTCTCTCCATTATATTCAAAATCTTCCTATCCACGGGTTTCTTTCTTAAACTAAAAAATAGGCAACCAAAAAAGCCCTTGCCCTAACCATTTTGGCTCTGTGGATAGAGTGTTGGCCTGCGGACTGAAGAGTCCTGGGTTCAATTCTGGTCAAGGGCACATGCCCAGTGGGAGGCATGTAGGAGGCGGTCAATCAATGACTCTCTCTCATCATTGATGTTTCTGTTTTTTTCTCCCTCTCCCTTCCTCTCTGAAATCAATATTTTTTTAAAAATGTTTGAAAAAAAAACAAAACACCCTCAATTCTGCATCCCTTCCCAACTATCTATTTCCCTCTCCTATCTCAAATATAACGAACTGCAAATAGCACAGTTATACTTCCAATTCTTCACCTACTATTTTAAAAATATTTTCAGCCTGTTCTGCTCTAATAATCTTCAGAAATTAATTTGTGAAGTGATTACTAAGTACAATCATATAATCGCTAAGTCCAGAGATCTCATTACTTCTCCTGACTTCAGAATTTGTTTCTAACCTCACTTTCCATAGGTGCTGCTGTCCATGTACATCTACATATATAAAACCCTAATATGCAAATAGACCGAATGGCAGAACCGAACAACCAGTCGCTATGATGTGTGCTGACCACCATGGGGTGCACACAGAACATGGTGGGCGTCAGTAGCAGGCAGCAGAGCACAGAACATGGTGGGATGGTGGAGCAGGGGCATCAGACCAAGGCGGAGCACTGGTCACTGTCATTGGGCAAGCCTCTGGTGGTTACCGAAAATTCTTTGTCCCACACGCTGCGGTCCCACCAGGAACTCACACCTGCTGCCAGCGCCTGGCACCAGCCCTGATCACTTGGCACCATCAGCAGGTGTGAGCGGCAGCTGCCGGCCCCAATCGCCCCTCATGGCTTCTCCACCTCCCCCTACTCCTGAGGGGCGATCGAGGCCAGCAGTTGCCTCTTGCAACCACTGCTGGCGCCAGAGACACTGCTCCACCCACTGCCAGTGCCAATCCCACTCACACCCACAGCCAGCACCAGAGCCATTGCTCACACCCACTGCCAGTGCCCAGCCCTGGTCCCAATTGCTTGGTGCCATCAGTGGCTGCAAGCAGCAGCTGCTGACCCAATTGTCCCTGAGGGCTTCTCCACCTTCCCCTGCTCCTGAGGGGCGAGCAGGGCAGCAGCTGCCGCACACACCCATTGAGGGCGCCAGCCCCACTTGCACCTGTTCCTGGCACCAGCCCCAATCGCTCTGCACCATCAGCAGATGTGAGTGGAGCCAGTGCCATCAGTGTGTGGGAATGGGAGCAGAGCTGTGGGCAGACAGGGGACTGGGGGCTGCAGCGGGAGGGTGTGAGTGGGGACATGGAGGATGAGCTGAGACCCACCCCTGCACTGACTGCAGCCTCACAGCCCACACTTCTTTTTAAGGTACAGGAATTTGTGCACTAGACCCCCTACTTACACTATAAATACTATAAACTAATCTGAAGTCCCAGAACAAAATATGCTCTATTATTGTGTTTTTATTTTGCTGTTTAACTACCTTTCACAGGATATGTTTCTCAACCAAAAATGTTCTTCCTCAGCTTCTCTGCCTGGTGTACTACCACCCAATTCTGTCATCACCTCCTTGATGGAATTTTTCCTGACAACTGTCATTCAGAAAAAGAGATTTGAAGTTTTTGTACAGTACAGAGCCCCAGCACTAGAATTACATAATTAAATTAGAAAAATCTCACAATAGGGTGGTGAAGGCCTGGGATGGTGGTGGGGCAGGCTAGAAGAGGTCAATGGGGGGAAAAAGGGGACATATGTAATACTTTCAACAATAAAGATTTAAAAATAAGAATTTAAAAATCTCAATAAAATCTGAGATCATATAAAAATTAAAGTTTACCTTTGGTTAGTTCATCTGTCTTTTCACTGGTATTGTTTCTTCCCAATTTCATAGATCCATTGTTAATATTACATTCCTAGATGAAAAGACATATTTCTTACATAGTACTGTTGTCAGTTTTAAATAAGCTTAAAATGCATCCTATTTTATATTTCTTTATTTTACATAATAAAGACTATTTAAATTGTTACTACATTTTGGAGCAAAGGAGAAAGGTGCATTAAGTAAAAAGAAAAAATACATTAACTGATTAAAATTTTCTTCACAGGTATCTCAAAAAAGAAAACTAGTTGGTCTTTACCTTGCAAAAAGAATACAAAAAGCAAACCTCAGTTATAAATGACATGTTAGTTACTATGAGAAACATTCATGAAATGGGAGTTACTTTAGAATTAAAAGAAATTCTCAGATGATAAGCTTTCAAAACAAGAGTCCCTACAGCAAGTAATAGATCTTTAATGAGGCTGCCATTGCCATGCTTTTTCTCTCCTGTTTTACTCTATCAGGGATTTTCCTGTCAACCTGACTTTCCTTTTTCCTTCATGTATACCCTTTTGTTTCAAAATGCATCAATGTACACAGGAAAACAAAAACTTCTATAAAAGTAAAACTTTATACTTCTTTATGAAAATATTTTTAACTGAGTCTAGCAAGGAAGGATTCCTCCCATCTTACTTTTAATTCTTAACTTGATTCTGTAAGTAGGAATAAACCCAAATAAAATGGGATTTAATTGAATTAATTCTTGTAGGTTAAAAAAGTAGATGAAGTTGTCATATTATAAATCAAAACCTCAGAATGGAGGGCAGGATTGGTAGACAGGAGTACAATAATTTTTGCTGAAAATTAGGGCTAATAAAGGATATTTAATTTTAGTTTAAAAAAACAGAATTTTAAACATTTTACAAAATCCCATGACAATTAGGATTTACTAAAAATGTGACTGAAAGAAGGTATATCCTCTTCTAATGGTATGGGTGGGAAAATCCAAAATGTAACATTTTTAGAGATATATAGCTAGAAGAGTTATCTTAGATCATTTTAAAGCATTAATAGCTCCAAGGAACTAATATAAAAAATGCTTTTCAATCTTCTTCAATAGTTAGTACAACCATTTTTATTAAACAGTATGCAAAAAAATCTAAAATTGTATCCACAAATAAAAGATATTCTTTACATTATTCATTTTATATTAATTTTGTTTAGGCAAGCTTTTTCTCCATAGAGTTCAAAGACAAATTTTCTACAAAGTCCAACATATCAATCATCTATTGAAATTTAAATCAATTATATTTTACTCTGTAAAGCTTGGGATATCTAAATCTACTTAAAATGCTGGAATTTTTGTTGCAATAAATTCTAAGCTGGAAATCACATTTTCAGCCTCAATTTCAATTAATGTAGCAAACTATCCAAAAACCTTCCAAATATAAAACACCTTAAACGCATGGCTAATCTTGGGGAGGGGGGGGGGAGATAATAGATAAGTTTTAAATTGAAAACTGATAATAGATAGGTTTTAAATTGATAACTGACACTGATGCTATAAGAAGTTCTAGGTGCTTTTCTTTTCTTTTAATGACCAAATGTAAAAAGAACAGTATATAAAGCATTAGACTATTCCAGTAAGGAATTAGATCTCAGATGTTAATAACAGAGTTAAACTTGCAATGAAAGTATAAAGAAGGAACTGCAACTAAGTGCAGACATTAATAAATTTATGAATCAATGGCAGGAAACTGGACTGCAGCCTCCTTGAAATCTTAAAATTTAGAAGTCTTAAAAAATATTTTTGCACAGATCTTTTGCATAGTTATTTCCTACTTTAAGTTCTTTGAATTTTCAGCTCAGAACAAAGAACACTGTTTCATTTTAATAATATTTATTTTTCCATAAAATGAATTCACTTTATTAGAAATTGAATATATATATTAGGCATACATCTGACACACACACACACACACACACACAAACAAGTTAAATATAAAAATTCACCAATATTCTCATCACTAGATCATAATTGTCACTATTAACATTTTGGCACATATAGTATATAACTACACTTAGATATAGATAATATGTAATTACAAAATGAGGAGTCAAACACTATATACAGATGTGGCCTTGGCCCTGTTTTTTTGTTAATCCTCACCCAAGGATATTTTTCTCCATTGATTTTTGGAGAAAGTGGAAGGGAGAAAGGGCAGGGAAAAGGAATGAGAGAGGGAGAGAGGGATAATCTTCACTACAGGATATTTTTCCATTGATTTTTAGAGAGAGTAGAAGGGAGAAGGAGAGACATATAGAGAGAAACATCAATGTGAGAGAGACACATTGATTGGTTGCATCCTGCATGCAATTTCTTGACTGGAATCAAACTGGAGACCCTTCAGTGTGTGGGCTGACATTTTAACCACTGAGAAACACCAGCAAGGGTGCCACTTGACTTTTTTATTTTTTTAAAATATACTTTATTGAATTTTTACATAGAGGAAGGGAGAGAGATAGAGAGTTAGAAATATCGATGAGAGAGAAACATCAATCAGCTGCTTCCTGCACACCCCGTACAGGGGATGTGCCCACAACCAAGGTACACGCCCTTGACTGGCATAGAACCTGGGACCCTTCAGTCCGCAGGCCTGCACGCTAAGCACTGAGCCAAACTAGTTAGGGCTTCACTTGCCTTTTTTAACTAAAAAAAAAAAACATAACAATATTCTTCAAAAATAGAACTTTATAATTTTCTATAACTATTAAATTTTATATCTATACTGGAGGCCCGGTAGACAAAATTTGTGCTCTCAGGGGGTCCCTCAGCATGGCCTATGCCCTCTTGCAGTCTCGGTCCTCTCAGAGGATGTCCACCTGCTGGCTTCGGCTCGCTCCTTGGGGGATCGGACCCAAGCTGGCACTCAGACATCCCTTTCTGGTTTGCCCTGAAGGATGTCCTGGAACAGGGTAGGGGTCCCGATGGGGTGCCTCGCCAGCCTGGGTGAGGGGTTGATGGCTGTTTGCAGCTGGTTACAGCCCCTTCAGGGTGGGGGGTCCCCACTCGGGTGTCTGGCTAGCCTGGGTGAGGGGCTGAGGGCCATTTTCAGGCTGGCCAAGGCCCCCGGCAATGGAAGCTCCCAGCTATCCTTTTTTTCTTTCTTTTTTTTTTCTTCTGGGATTTATTTACCTTCTATAATTGAAACTTTGTAGCCTTGAGAGGAGCTCCGAGCCGGCCCGGATGGGTGGGAGGGAAGCCTCCTGCTCACTCCAGCTCTGTGGCCATGGCTGGCTGAAAGCAGGCATCTGGGGTTTATTTACTTTCTATAATTGAAACCTTGTTGCTTTGAGTGGAGCTCAGAGCCAGGCCGCGGCAAGCGGGAAGCCTCGCTGCTTCCATTATTGGGGCAACCACACCTCCTGCTTGCTCCAGTTCTGTGGCTGCCAGCCACAATCTTAGTTGGGTTAATTTCCATATAGTTGCTCTGATTGGCTGGTGGGAGTGGCTTAAGGTGTAGCAAAGGTATGGTCAATTTGCATGTTTGTTTTTTATTAGTGTAGATTATAATTTAACTATTAGTTTACTAAGAGGTGTTTCTCTTTTTTTTCTTTATTTTTAAATTAAAACTTTATGTTTCAGATTATTACAGTTGTTCCTCTTTTTTCCCCCCAATAGCTCCCCAACACCTGATTCACACCATGCCCCACCATTACACCCCCTCCACTGTCCTCATCCACAAATGTACGATTTTTGTCCAGTCTCTTCCCGCAAACCCCACACCCCTTTCTCCCCCGAGACTAGTCAATCCACTCCCTTTCTATGCCCCTGATTCTATTATATTCACCAGTTTATTCTGTTCATCAGATTATTTATCCACTTGATTTTTATATTCACTTGTTGATAGATGTGTATTTGTTGTTCATATTTTGTATCTTTACCTTTTTCTTCTTCTTCTTCCTCTTCTTAAAGGATACCTTTCAGCATTTCATATAATACTGGTTTGGTGGTGATGAACTCTTTTAGCTTTTTCTTTTCTGTAACGCT
>NW_006281735.1:34590-35859 GCF_000327345.1 Myotis davidii | reverse complement strand
GTTGGTACATTTGAAGTTGTCCCAGTGGCTCCTTACACTATCTTGATATTTTTGGATTCTTTTTTCGTTTTGCTTTTCTGGATGGGTATTTTTTGCTTCTTCGTATTTCAAATCTTTGACGTGATTCTTGGGATCCTCTTGTCTGCTGTTGGATCTCTGTATATTATTCTTTATTTAAGTCAGTGTATGCTTAATTTCCAGTTGGTTTTTTTTTTCATATTCTCCAGGGTCTCACTAAACTTATCGACAGTTTCTAGAAATTCTTGAAAAACCTTATAATCGTGGTTTTCAACTCTGTATCCAGTAGTTTTCTTTCCTCCATTTCTTCAATTTGTGATGTGTTTCTTTGTCTCCACATTTTGGCTGTTTTCCTGTGTTGATAGAGTGGCTTTGTGGGCTAGGTGTCCTATAAGGCCCAGTGGTTCAGCCTCCCTAATTACCTGAGGTGTATACTCTTGGTGCACCCCTTTGTGAGCTGTGTGCACAGTCTTCTTGTATTTAAGTCTTGATCACTGGGAGGAATTGACCTTCAGGCCAGTTGGCTGTGAGAATCAGCTGTGTCTGCAGTGTGAGAACTTCTGTACTGGAGACACCCTTCTGGGACAAGACTTGCTTCAATGGGGCTTTGGTGCTCACTGTGTCTGCCCCCTGAGTGTGTCCCTTATGGATCTGAGGAGTTATAATCTGGATGGTCCCACTCTGACCACTGGGTACACTGGCTCTTGGATCTCTAAGGAGGTGCTAATTTAGCCTCTGCCTGAGGCTTCCCAGCAGGAGCTATGGAGATATCTGAAGATTCCTCTTCTTTTTGGGGGGTTTGGAGGTGCCCAGATGAGGCCCAGCTGTGAAGCAATGCAAGCTGCTGTTGTGCCTTGGGCCTTCTTTTCGAAGTTCTGGGTCTCTCTGACCAAGCTGCAGTTTGTTAGGTAATTTTCAGATTGCAAAGGGCCAGGCCTTTCATATGCAAAAGCCTCTGCCACAGCTTGGGTGAGGTGGGGTCTCAGGGAATCAACAGGGCAGAGCAAGCAGCTTTGGCTGCTCCTCAGTCCTACCCTAAGAGCTCCCGCATCTCAGTGTCCGGGTATCGCTGCAAGCACCTCTGAGATAAAGCTGTCCTCGAATTCCTCCCACTGCCAGACAGTCCAGTTCCTCCTCGTATGAGTCTGGGTCCCCAGAGACTCGTCCAAAAATGGAGTTCAGAGCAGTCAGGAGCTTGAGACTCCCTCCCGATTGAAAAAGAAAACTGTGTCCTCAGTTGCCAGAACTTTC
>NW_006281735.1:29695-32949 GCF_000327345.1 Myotis davidii | reverse complement strand
TCCTCCTAGTTGTAGAATTTCCACTCAGCCAGCCTTCCTGTGGTTCTGGATGATGTCCGTTCCGTCTTTTAGGTGTAATTTGAATTGGTTTTTCGAGGCAGCAATCTCCGGCGTTAACCTATGCCGCCATCTTGGTTTCCGATGATGTCCGTTTTATCTTTTCGTTGTATTTTTGAAGTGGTTGTGCAAGGCAGCAATTTCTGGTGTTTACCTTTGCTGCCATCTTGGTTTCTCTAAGGTGTTTCTTCTTTGTGTTTAAAATAATGCTGGGGGAAATAAACTTGTACTTTTATCTTTGGGAAAAATATATTTCTGATAACTTCTTTAGGTACTTTCTTTAAAAAGACATTATTGAGTGGAAAATTATAAACATTTTCAAGGCTCTTGATACAAATTACCAAAATGCCCTCAAGAATGTGGCACTGATGTTCACTCTTATCAGAAACAAATGAGAGAGTCCTGATGTCTCTGAAAACAATGCATATTATCAAATTTTTGGCAATTATCTTTTAATGACAAAATTAAAAGGTTTAAAACTAAACCAATGACTTCAGAGGAAAAAAACACAAACATTCACTAATACTTTACCTTCTTCAGTTGATTTTTTTTAATTCTTTCAACAGGAAGAGGTTTACCATCATGGAAGTTGGTAAGAATTACTGCAATGGCTGTAAGAGTTTTGCCCTTAAAATGTTTCAAAAAGACAAATGGTCAGATTCTAAAATCCAGTTGATGAGAGAACATTCCAAAACCAATTTAAAATCAATTAATTAAATATCAAACACCATTCAAAGCCACAGAAGTGTACTGATTATTATATTAGATAATATACATATTAATTAAAAGTGTCATTAAGAAATACTTTCCCAAAGTGCATTGTTAGAAATTATTAAATTATTTACTCATAAAATTCTATAAACAATTCTGAGAAATGTGGTTTTATTAAATGACTGCTGTTCTAGGAGTTTACATTTAACCCTAAACTAATAACTTTATCATGAAACTACTTTTGCTTGCTATATAATTCCAAGCTAATTTGAAATTATTAGTCATTCCATTATACACATAAGGTAATCATTTTATTAAATTTCATTTAAATATAATTCCAGCACTTAAAAGCTATAAAGAACATGATATATCTTGTAAGTTTTTTTTAAATAAAAACATGCAATTTTTGATTTTTGCCATAACTGAATTTATAATTAGCAACACAGAAACAAATCTGGGAATTTCAAGGCAGTGTAAGGTAGCAATTTTCAAAGTGTGATGCACACAGGCCCTAGAGGACGCCAGGATCCTTTCAAGAGTTATGTGCAATCAAAACTATTTTCATAATACTTCTAAGACCTTATTTGTGTTAACATCTGTAAGAATGCCTCAAAAAGCAATGGTGGGCAAAATTGCTAGTGCCTTAGCATAAAACAAAACAGGTGACACTACTTTCTAATAGTGGTTATTATATTAACTGCCACTCATAATAAGAAAAAGTAAATGCCAGTTTCACTTTAAGAATGTTAAAAATGTTCTTAATGAAGCAGTACACATTAATTTTATTAAATGTTGCCTCCTAAGTACATATCTTTAAAATATCCTGTATAACAATATGGGAAGTACACATAAAATACTTCTTTTGATACCAAAATATGAGGGCTATCTAAGGGAAAAATCACTGAGATTAACCACGATGCATCATCTCACATCATCACTTTTTTATGCATCACTAATTTTACATAAAAGAATAACCAACAGCTAGTTATTCATGACAAAGTGGCAGACATTTACTTGAAAAATGAACAAAGTGAGTCTATCGTCCTCTAGGGAAACAATTGATAGCATCTGTTGTTAATGATAAAACTTCAACTTTCAGGAAAAAATCAGAATGTTAGAAAACTCGTATCCGATACTATGGGAATAGAAGCTTTCCAAAATGCAAATGCCTAATAAGATCAGCAGTATTACCAATGAATTGAAATTGTTGATATAATATAATGAAATGCATTGACATTTGGCAGATCTGTATAACTCAGTGAATGATTTTATAAAATGCCTGATGTTATAAAATCATGCATGGGTAAAATATGCATTCAATATGTAAGCTACCCCAATGGATTTTAATAGAGTATAAAAAGTTCACTGATATGACTTTTAAGTTCCACATTATAACTACAATATGTAATGAACTAATACTTGCTTGATTTTTTCATTGTATCAAAGAAGACTATATTTACCTGAAAAGGCTATTAAAACACTGCTCTCTTTCCAACTACAAATCTATGTAAGGATTAAGTTTCTTTACACATTTTAACCAAAACATATATCACAATGGACTGAATGATAAACCAGATTCAGATGTCATCTATTAGCCCAGACATTAAAATGATTTGCAAAATTAAATGTGAGTTTTCTTATCAAAATTGCTTTTGTTTTGAATACTTTTCATTAAAAAAATATGCTATTCATGTTAACAAGTTTGTTAACTGTTATTTTTCAGTTAATAATTTTAAAAAATTTAATAGTATAAATTAAAATTAATAGTATAAATATTTATAGATATAATAATAGACATAACCCACAAAAACAAAAGCTCTTTGGGCCACTCAAGAATTTTTTAGTATAAAGTGTCACTGAGACCAAAAATATAAAAACTGCTGATGTAAGGAATCATAAATATACATTTAAGTACTCTGCATATCACATTTCTGATATACTACAAATAATTTTACATAACACTGTTGTCTTTCCTTTTAAAAAATTTTGAGAAAAACATATTAATATCATTACACTAATTATTTTAATTGTATCTTAAGAGTACAAAAACAAAAAGCTTACCATTATTTTAACTGAAAATCATAGGAAAAAACTGTGTTCTACACTGGAGGTGAAACATCATCCCAAACTGGCATTAATATACTAGAAGCCCGGTGCACAAAAATTTGTGCACTCGGCGGGGGGGATGGGGGGTCCCTCAGCCCGGTCTGTGCCCTCTCGCAGTCTGGGACCCCTAAGGAGATAACGACCTGCTGGCTTAGGCCTGCTCCCGGGTGGCAGAGGGCAGGCCCAATCCCTAGGTGCAGCCCCTGGTCGGGCTCAGAGCAGGGCCGATTGGGGAGTTGGGGCACCACCCCTGTCATGCACAGAGCAGGGCGGATCAGGAGGTTGTAATGCCAGCCTCAGTCACGCTCAGGGTAGGGCCGATTGGGGGGTTGGGGCACCGCCCCCTGTCACACTCGAGGCAGGGTCAATGGGCAGGTTAT
>NW_006281735.1:26763-28416 GCF_000327345.1 Myotis davidii | reverse complement strand
AGCAGCAGGCGGGGAACGTTGGAGTCCTCCGTCACTGAAGCAAGCAAGCCTCATGTTCGCTTTAAGCTACCTGGCTGCCGGCCGCCATCTTGGCTGGCAGTTAATTTGCATATTGCCCTGATTAGCCAATGGGAAGGGTAGCGGAGGTATGGCTAATTACCATGTTTTTCTTTTATTAGATAGGTTTCCTCTTACCTACTTTAAAATTACTTTCTATAAAACCACAATTACAAAATAAAATTTTACTAACTCAAGAAAAAGAATAATTACCAAACCCATATCATCAGCTAAAATTCCTCCATGGACATTTTCTGGTCGATTCTTCTCAGAAAAATTTGTTATTGTGTTATAGTATAAGTCACTTCGCTGTTCCCAGAATGGTGGAAGTTCTTTACTGTTTTCCCGGGAAATCATCCAAGCTAGAGCTTGTTTTTGATGTGGGAGCAATGATGTTTCAATAGCCTATAAATAAAAGAAATGTCATAAATAGAGGTACAATAAGCGCTTTCATCCCCTCCTCCTCCCGAATCTGGAAAACAGCTAATCTTGTAATAAAAAATGTATAAATTGATCAAATATTTATAAATTGAAAATATTGGTTCAGTACCTTAGCTGGTTCCATTTCATGAGTTTTATCATCTTCTTTTAGATCTTCAAACAATTTGTCAAATTCTGTTTTAAGCTACAACAAATAGCAATAAGATACGTGAAACAAAACAATTAAAATACTATAAAAGTTGAATAACAAAAGGTACATCAATTATTTGAAATACTACACTGCTCAGTGAATACAGAATGAATAAGTGATTTAGGTATAAAAGGTAACTATGTTACAGTCAGAAGAATAGAGTTGTAAATCTTGGGTTTCAGTAATAGCTCTGTCACAAATAAACCTATAAATAACTTTGGGCAACACACTTAACCTTTATGGCCCTGTATCTTATTCCTGTAAAATCAAAGAAATGAACTAGATTTAGAATGTCTCTAAGGTTCCTCTTGCCATTGAAATTCTATGATTATACTAGAGCAGTGATGGCGAACCTATGACACGCATGTCAGAGGTGACACACAAACTCATTTTTTGGTTGATTTTTCTTTGTTAAATGGCATTTAAATATATAAAACAAATATCAAAAATATAAATCTTTGTTTTTACTATGGTTGCAAAGATCAAAAAATTTCTATATGTGACACGGCACCAGAGTTAAGTTAGGGTTTTTCAAAATGCTGACACGCCAAGCTCAAAAGGTTTGCCATCACTGTACTAGAGGCCCAGTGCACAAAATTTGTGCACTTGGCGGGGGGGGGGGGGGGTCCCCCCAGCTTGGCCTGTTACCTTTCTAAGTGCTGGAGTCCTCAGGGGATGTCTGGCTGCTGGCTTAGCGCTGCCACGGAGGCGGGAGAGCCTCCTGCTACCACCACTGTGCTTGCCAGCCATGAGCATGGCTCAGAGCTTCTGGCTGAGCAGTGCTTACCCTGTGGGAGCACACTGACCACCAGGGGGCAGCTCCTGCGTTGACCATCTGACCCTGGTGGTCAATGCACATCATAGCAACCAGTCATTCCACCATTTGGTCAATTTGCATATTAGCCTTTTATTATATAGGACTAGAGGCCCAGTCCACGAAATTTGTGCAGGGGGGGAGTCCCTCA
>NW_006281735.1:12647-26708 GCF_000327345.1 Myotis davidii | reverse complement strand
ACTCATCTGCCTGCCTGATCGCTCCTAACCTCTCTGCCTGCCTGCCTGATGGCCCCTAACTACTCAGCTGCCTGCCTGATCACCCCTAACTCCTCTGCCTGCCTGCCTGATCACCCATAACCACTCTCCTGACTGCCTGATCACCCCTAACCACTCTGCCTGCCTGCCTGATCACCCCTAAGTACCTCTGCCTCGGTCCCTGCCTCCACAGCTTCGTCTGGAAGGACATCCAGAATGTTGTTCGTCTGTCCAGTCTAATTAGCATATTATGCATTTATTATTATAAATAGGATTACATAGTTGCATTCAAACCATTTTGGTAGATCCTACCAGGTACATTTGACATTTTTTTCAGTCAATGATTTTTTATTTATTATTACTGCAGTAAAAATCTTGCCGTGGAACATAAAATATTGGGACGAGCCATAACCGATTTGGCTCGGTGGATAAAGTGTCGGCGTGCGGACTGAAGGGTCCCAGGTTCAATTCCAGTCAAGGGTATGTACCTTGGTTGTGGGCACATCCCCAGTAGGAGGTGTGCAGGAGGCAGCTGACCTATGTTTCTCTCTCATCCATGTTTCTAACTCTCTATCCCTCTCCCTTCCTCTCTGTAAAAAATCAATAAAAGATATTTTTAAAAAAATATTGGGATGATTTCAATCTTCTGCTAATTTAGTTGGTTCTTTAAATTGGATCTAGTCAACTTTTATAGCAATGTATATGTGTTAGAATTACTTTTGTAAATATCACATGAATATATAGCAATAGTCCAGAAGAAATCAGGCCAACTCTAAACAGTTAGGAGAGGTAACCTGGGGTTTACCCACCAGACATAGGCTCAAGACCTTCTAACAGTAAGTAGGGAAAATTCAGTAATTATAATCAGACTAGAAAAAGGCTAACACTAATACTGATGGGTAGAGACAAAAAAAAAAATTGTAGATTGATCTGCATTACTTTATTTTATATCCCTTTCCCTCCACCACCCCAAACTAATTAAGGATAACAGTATCCTAAATTACAAATTAGACAAAGTTAAGCATTGGAGTAATGTCAAAGAACTGGAATTATTTTTTTAGCACTATATTTGCAACCTTACTGAAAGGAGTTAAGATTCAAGCTTTAATTTTTAAAAAATACTTGCATAGTTCAAAAATTTCAAACACAACAAAAACATCAAAATATACTGAAACATCCCATGCATATACAGCAATATAGGTGTTTTAAATGTAGGTATGAATGTGAACCCATGGATATATTCCTTATCACTGATTTCTTTTTACATAAATGTTTGCAATATATATTTATTCAATATGTTTCATAACTTAACAATATATCTGAAGATCACTAATGCCAGCACATACATATTTATCTTATTCTTTTAAACACCACTCTTCATTTAAAATTCACTTTTAGATTACAAAATATAAGAAAAGCACACCTGTTCAGTTGTCAGCTGTACTGCAGCATGAACTGGCATACTATAGCTTGGCCCAGCTCTTCCAGAGCCCCAACCACTTTCCAAACTGAATCCAAAAGCTATAATTTACAAAATGAAAATAAAATCACCAAATAAAATAGATTATTTTTTAGCAAATAGCTTTTAAAACTTATAAAATAAGCTCCATTAAAAATACTCTTTAATATATTTTAAAATTGTTTAGCCCTGGACAGTGTGGTTCAGTTGCTTGGAGCATTAACCTGTACACCAAAAGGTCATGAGTTTGATTCCAGGTCAGAGCACATATCCAGGTTCAATCACCGGACAGGGTGTGTGCAGGAGGCAGGTGATTGATGTCTCTCTCACATCGATGTTTCTCTCTCTCACACACTCTCCCCCCTCTCTCTAAAATAAATAAAAACATATCCTAGAGTGAAGGTTAAAAAAAAATAGTATTTTTGCCCTGACCGGTTTGGCTCAGTGGATAGAGCATCAGCCTGCGAACTGAAGGGTCCCAGGTTCAATTCCAGTCAAGGGCATGTACCTTGGTTGCGGGCACATCCCCAGTGGGGGGTGTGCAGGAGGCAGCTGATCTATGTTTTCTCTCTCATCGATGTTTCTAACTCTCTATCCCTCTCCCTTTCTCTCTGTAAAAAATCAATAGAATATATTTAAAATAATAATAATAAAAAAATTTAAAAAACAGTTTTTTAAAAGCTAAATCCTATCATTAATACACTATTAAAATAATTCTACATTATTTGAATAAACACTTGCTAAACAAATAATTCTTTCCCATTCTCTATTTTAAGATTCTTATTGTCTATATGTAATTTATCAAAGAGAACATTTACAATCAAGATTTCTAGATACTATCATGAGAGGAATTTGGGGGAGGGATTTATAGGACCTCATATATTTCTCTCTCTCTCTCTCTCTCTCTTTGTGTGTGTGTGTGTGTGTGTGTGTGTGTGTGTGTGTGTGTGAAACCTCCTATGAAACTATAGCTGTTTCAAATTAAGAGAAAAAAATTCCCGGATTTTCTTTAAAAGACTCCAAAAAAGTTATAACTTAGAGCCTTCATGCAAATTAGTTTAGTCAACCAAACTCAAAGTATCACTTAAGATAACAAATGTTTACAATTCCTACATTTTTACAATATCAAAATAATAGTAGGTTAAACCCTAAACTTACTTTTTGGTGCAGGACCCAATTTAAATCCATGTTTTTTCAACTGATCTAAAACCGCTTTTCTATTTTCTTCTTTTCCCCAAAGAGTCATATGCAGAGGCATGGTAAAAGCGTTGTTTGCACCAAAAGGGACTACCCTATTGTATTTAAGAAGGAAAAAAAAAAAGTGAGAAATGAAAAGTGGCCATTTTTTACTCCCATTAAGAATCTGACTATTAAGTATTCTGTGTTGCATTCAAATTTTGCATGAAGTAAAATAGGGAGGAACTAGTGGGCAGACTAGAAAGAAAATGATAAGAACAGGACCAACAATAATCAGAAGAAAGGGGCGGTTTTACTAACAGAATGACAGATGAAACAGAGTAAACTAGATAGATAAAGCAGTGTTTAAATATAAGGATAGTCTATAATCAATATTGTAAGATAAATAAAATAGTAAAACTGAGAGGGTAGAGCTTTCATTAATACAACCAGAGGCTAGCAAACCCATTCTGAGACTGTAGAATTATTTGCAAGAACTATTTCTGATCCAGTTTATTCTCAATATTTGAAAAACCTGATGAACTGAGAAAGAAGAAAACAAGTACACAAATAAAGTGAGAAGACATTTCTGAGCCTTTGTCGTCCAAACTCACTTTTTTTATATCCTAACATTCCATACTTAAATTGAGATCACAAACACAAATGTACAAAAGAACTGGAGTATGCCCTGGATAAAGCTATACGTGCTACTCAGCAGTAGTCAATTGATGTCATGTGAAAAAGAGAGATCAGCATCACCAAACCTTCCATTTGTCAAGAAAAATCTTCATAAATAATTTTTTTATTTAGGAAAAAATAACGTATAAAATATAGGATATCCAGTTATTCAAATATTGAGGAAAATTTTTAATTTTTAAACTGTGTAGACAAAATGAAGCTGACCTACATCTAATCACAGGCTACCAGTTTCACAACATCTGATTTAAACAAACACTTCCAAACTCCCAAACCTATGCACTAAAAGGTCTGGAGAGACAGTGTGAACTTCCCAATATTTAAACCATAGTCTATTTTTCTCCAAGGCAATAATTCAAAAGAAAAGTGAGGGAATAGCAAGGTAGTAGAGGTAAATGACAGGAGAATTAAAACATTTATTAAACACATGCTAAAGGTTTGTGATAACTATACACACATAGCAAATTCAAAGCTCAATGCAACTCAAAATTCTTAAAACTAAACTCTGAAATACATTACCCTTCAACTTGTGCCAATTTGTTGTCCATAATATAGGCCAAAGCAGCTGCAAGATCTTTCTTTAAATGGCCAACTTGATTTCCATTCACATTGTTTACTTTAATTGCATTCTTATCATAGGAGTTATTGGGGTCTCGTTGTAATGCAACCATTTCATTATTATTAACCTAACAAAAATAATGAACAGATAATATTATAAATAATAAACATACAATAATAGCTTTCTTCATCATATTTTATCTGGGATTTCCATTAACTATTAATTTTTAATGCTTACTGAGTAATATTGTATAAGAAATGTGTACTTTGTTGGACTCATATTTCTATAGAAATATTAAAGAATATATTTTAATGATTCTTTTAAAATATTTTTCTAATGTGCATTCATTGATAAGTTAACAAATCCTTGATATGTAAGAGACATAATCAAATTAAACAACAGAATCACACTACCTAAAATTTTCAG
Organism: Myotis davidii; assembly: GCF_000327345.1. Lineage (NCBI taxonomy): Eukaryota > Metazoa > Chordata > Mammalia > Chiroptera > Vespertilionidae > Myotis > Myotis davidii. The sequence goes on along the minus strand of NW_006281735.1, from coordinate 22,374 downwards.
CATCATAACTTCTGAAAACAAGTAATCATTATTGAGTACTGCTAAACATTGTTATAAGTACATTACATAGATTGACTTGGTAGGTACTATGTATTATCTCCATTTTACAGATGAAGAGAGTAAAGCACAGAAAAGTTAAGTAACTTGCCTAAGATCATAAAACTAATAAGTAGCAATGCTAGGATTTGAATCTAGGCAGGCTGGTTCCTAAGTCTGAATTCTTCAGACTCTGAAGGGGGAAAGAGGCATTAATCATAAGTGAGAATGGAACTGGAATAAGAAAATATATACAGACTTCAACTCATGCCGTTCTGATTCCATTTGATTAAAAATTACCTGAGGGTGACATTGAAAATGGAAGACTAAGGACTTCAGAAAATTCTCTCCTCCATTAAAAGTAAGAAAAAGAAAGAAAGAAGAAAGAAAGAAAGAAAGAAAGAAAGAAAGAAAGAAAGAAAGAAAGAAAGAAAGAAAGAAAGAAAGAAGGAAGGAAGGAAGGAAGGAAGGAAGGAAGGAAGGAAGGAAAATAAAGACTGGCAAAAATTGTCAGCACCAATTTTTTTCAGAACTCTGAAAACTACAATGAAAGGATTCCAAAGACAAGGGATGTTAATTCAAGAAAAACAGCTGAGCACAGCTTGTGTGGCTGTGGTTGAGCATCAACCCATGAATCAGGAGGTCCCGGTTCAATTCCTGGTCAGGGCACATGCCCAGGTTGTGGGCTTGATCCCCAGTAGGTGATGCGGTGCAGGAGGCAGCCAATAATGATTCTCTCTGATCATCAATGTTTCTATTTCTTTCCTCCTCTCTTTTCCTCTCTGAAATCAATAAACAAACATTTTTTAAAAAAGCCTTGGATATTGGGAAAAAAAGGAAAACAGTTTAATGTATGTGTTCTGGTCCCATCTCCAGCTCTCAGTTACATGATAACCTTCAAAAATAACAACCTGCTGGGATTCTTGGTGCAGCCTAACAATAACCAGAATGCACAATGGAGCAGAATCTTTCAAGATTTATTTCCAAAGAACTGTCATTATTTGACCTGTATTATGGTTCTCTAGAAGACCCCCACTAGCAGAGATTTTTTTTTTATTGACCTCTGAGCTAACACAGTATAAAACCCTTCTCCCTTGGGTGGGCGTTTGTCCAAAAACAATTATACAGACAGTTGGGACACTGAAAAAGCTGGGGAATGAAAAGATGTCCAAAGGGACTTTGAAAAGCTCCAACATATTTCTGGGAATTTAGAAGGCCATATGCACACCTATGAAGTATGCATGCCCAAGACTGTGCATGTGTTCAGGAAAGACCTGAGAAGGTCCTAAGCTCTCACTTCTGGCTGAACTTGAAGGTCTGAACAAGCAGGAAGTAAAGGCTAAGGCAGAGTTGTTCATTGCTTGGCTGTGTGTCGAAGGAGTGCCCCAAATGCACACAGATCCTCTCAGTAAAGACTGGGAGATTTACTATTTGCAATACAATCATTAGCTGCCACCGAACTAACCAAGTACAGACATCAGTGGCCACACACAACAAATAATAGATTTTACAGGATTAATTCAGAAGTCATTAAACAAAAACAACAATTACCAAATCAGCAACAAATAATTATGGAGAGGGGAGAAATCTGATTTCTAGAGTTACCACATTATTTAAAACTAGAGGCCTGGTGCACAAAAATTTGTGCACTGGAAGGGGGGTCCCTCACCCTGGCCTGCCCCCTCTCACAATCTAGGAGCCCTCAGGGGGCTCCATTGTGCATTCTAGTTATTGTTAGGCTGCACCAAGAATCCCAGCAGGGATGTCCTACTGCGGCTTGGTCTCCCTCTGCGGGAGGCGACCAGCCCGATCAAGGGAAGGCACCGCCCCCATCACCCCATCACTGCTGCTGCCTCTGGCCTCCTTCTGCAAGAGGCAACTGGGCCAATCAGGGGAAGAAGCCGCCCCCATCACCCCGCTGCTGCTGCCACTGCCGGCCGCTGTGGCCGCCTGCCCTTGCCCTCACAGCCGCCACAGCTGCCGCCTGATCTTGGCCCTCACAGCCACTGCAGCTCTGTCCGGAAGGGCATCTGGAAGACATCCAGACGATAGCCGGTCTAATTAGCATATTACCCTGTTTTTAGTATAGATGGCCACTTCTCAACAACAACAAAAAGAAACAAGACATGCAAAGAAATGAGAAAGTATGGTTCACTCATAGGAAAACAAATCTGTTCCTAAGGAAAAAATAACTACTCCTAAGGAAAATCATATATATGACCTATTGAAAAAATGTTTTAATTTTAATTTTAAATATCTTCAGAGACTAAAGCATGAGAACTAAAGGAAAACATGAGTAGGAGCACAGCCTCACCACCCCCAGACCAGCCTTGGACACTGCCCTGGACAACACAATGAGTGGAACAGAAGTGGGACCTCCCACAAGACCCACTCTGCAGGTACCCCACAGGTCCAACAGCGAGTGGAACACCAGCAAAACTGTGTGCACATGCCTGCCGCAGGCACCAGCAAGGATTCCAAGTGAATGGAAAGCCAGCAGCATCTTGCACACCCCAGACTCAGGCACCAGACTGCCAGCAACTGAACACCAGCAGGACAGTGCCTATGTCCCCTTCTGCCCCAAGCACTTGCAACTAAAACCTGTGAGACCAGCTCAGAGCGGGAAGGGAATACAGCTCAGAACAGAGACAATCAAGGCGTGAGACTCAATGATGACCCAGCCTTTGAACTAAGGAGTCCTCACCCACTGGACTACTAGTGGCTTCAACCTCTCAGACCTCAATCAGGTTGGCCAGAGCCAGAAAGGGACAGTAACTCACATTCACCTGCACTAGAGCAGCTCCTAGGAAGCCCAGGATTCAATAACACAGAGCAAAATCCTGTGAGGCCCACGAATAGAGGACCCAAAGGACTTTCAGTGTGTGAGTGTGTGTGGTTTTGTTTTTTTGCTGTGTGAGTGTGTGTGTGCGTGTGCATGCGTGCGTAGGTTTTATTTTTTATTGTTAATTTGTTTTTTACCTTTTTTTCTTTCTTCTTTTTTTTGCGTATCTCTAATTTATCTCTTTCCTTTGATTCTATTCTACTTCAGCCTCTTATTATTATTAAATTTTTGTATTTTGCTTTGTTTTTCTGTTTAATCATCTTTGCCATTTTGCTTTTCTTATCTATATCTTAATACACCCATTATTACTATATTTTAATTTAATAATAATTATTTCATTTATTTCCTGTTTCCTCTTTTTCCTCCTATACTAGTTCTTTTAGCTTCCTCTTTGCTTCCATATAGCCATCTTTTTGTCTTCTTTCTCCCTTTTTCTTTATATCCCCCTAAATCTTTGGTCGAACATCTTTTAGTATATTTTTTCTTTGAGTTGTTTTCTTTTTCCTTCTTAGTCTTTCCTGTTGTTACTGCATTGAGTAGCTTGATTTTCATGCTGTTTTTGGTTTCACCCTGTTTTGCCTTATTCCCTTCTGTCAGCACCGGTATTAAGAGCTGGCAAAACAATGTAGTGGTCGATCCTCACTGGCAGCAAGTCAGAAGGGAGATCCTTTCCACGAACAAGACAGGAGAGCCCAAATAATGCACATAAGGAGCATTTCTAGAGCATCTGACACAGGTAAACAAAGAGATTGCATCAAAACACTATTTACATTAGGCCAGCCTATAAAAACTAGGATGCACAGCAGTTCATAGAAACAAATAATAAACAGAAGCAAATGAAAAGAAACGGCTAAAATGGGGAGATAAAAAAAGAACCCCCAAATTAGAGAAAAGACAGAATCTCCAGAAAAAGAATTAAATGAAATGGAGAAAAGCAACCTCTCAGACACACAGTTCAAAGCAATGGTTATAAAGATAACTAAGGAACTTAGTACAAATTGCAACAGCATGAAAAGGAAAATAAAGGCCATGAACAAGAGCCAGACAGAAATGAAGAATGATATATCTGACATCAAGAACACACTGCAAGGTATTAAAAGTAGATTGGGAGGAGATTAAAAATGGTGGCAGAGTAAGTGGATGCTGCATGGACATTCATTACATGAAATTACAACTAAAATACAGAAAAACTTCCTGAATAATCAACGAAAGACTCGCTGGAGAGAACCCTGATACCCAAGGACCAAAAGTAGAGACCACATAGAGACTGTTAGGAGGGACAGAAGCGTGAAAGGGCTGGCCTGCGCCCAACACAGGAACTAAAGTTCCTGAGAGATAACTCAGCCACTGAGATTTATGGGATCTAATCCCAAACTCGGCCCCCCAGCAGAGAGCACCAGAAGTGATAAGGGTACCCACATAACATCTGACTGTGAAAAGCAGCAAATTGCTGCCTGCCAGGGAGTGACAGCTAAAAATTCAGGCACCCTCTTGAAGGGCCAATGCACAAAATTCCCTGGGGAGCCACCCACCTTGTGCTCTGGCATAGAGAGGGCAGAGTAGACTGGAGATGTGTGACCAGAAACCAGGATTGGGGATTCAAGGGATAGAGCTCAGTAGACAGACACCCACAGTTTCCTATGCTGAGTCATTCCCTCACACAGCAGAAGACATATATCCCACACAGACATTTGCCTAGCCTTGGGGGGTGGGGGGGAGAGACAGTTGACTCACCCTACTGGAAAACACTTTACCCTGAGGCCAATTGAGATACTAAAAATAAAAATTAGCCTCCAGGTAAAAACAACTGCCACACCCTGTTAAAAAAAACTCTCGCCACACCTGAGGATGATTACCTGAAGGCAATCAAAGTCTGAATCCTATTAGTCTGTAGGCAGAGGTGGTCTCTGGAGGCTTTGAGTCTTAGCCTTATCTAATTAGTCAGAAACAGTGTTTGACACTGTTCTGCACTAGAGATTGAGAGGCCTAGAGGATCAATCAAATAACAGAGTCACAAATCCAAAATGAGGAGACAAAGACTGCCCCCAAATGAAAAAACAAGAGAATTCCCCAGAAGAAGAGATAAATGAAGCAGAGATTTTTAAAAACAATTATCTGAGCCCTTGCTAGTTTGGCTGAGTGGATAGAGTGTCGGCCTCCAGAATGAAGTGTCCCAAGTTCGATTTCAGTCAAGGGCACATGCCTGGGTTGCAGGCTTGATCCCCAATAGGGGGTGTGCAGGAGGCAGCCAATCAATAATTCTCTCTCATCAGTAATGTTACTAACTCTCTCTCCCTCACCCTTCCTCTCTGAAATCAATAAAAATATATTAGGGAAAAAAAATTTATCTGAAACAGAGTTCAGAGTAATGATGGTAAAGATGCTCAATGCCATGAGAAAAGATATAGTTAACTATGAAAACAGAAATAAAGAATGACATAGCACAAACAAAGAACACATTGGAAGGAATACATAGCAGATTAATGGAAGCTGAGGATCAAATCAGTGAATTAGAAGACAGGGTAGAAAAAAACCACTCAATAGAAGAACCAAAAAGAAAAAAACAATAAAAACAAAACAAAACAAAACAAGGTGGACAGCTTAAGGGAGCTGTGGCACAACATGAAACCTAACAATATTAGAATAGCAGGTGTGCCAGAAGAGGCAGAAAGGAATAGAGAATATGTTTGAAGAAAAAATGGCAGAAAACTTCCCTAACCTGGAAAAGAAAAAACTCACACAAATTCAGGAGTCACAGAGACCCCAAACAAGAACTCAAACAGGACAACAACAAGATACATCATAATTGCCCTAACTGGTTTGGCTCAGTGGATAGAGCATAAGCCTGTGGACTCAAGGGTCCCAGGTTCGATTCCAGTCAAGGGCATGTACCTTGGTTGGGGCAAATCCCCAGTAGGGAGTGGGCAGGAGGCAGCTGATCGATGTTTCCCTCTCATCAATATTTCTAACTCTCTATCACTCCCTTCCTCTCTGTAAAAAATCAATAAAATAAATTTTAAAAAAAGATACATCATAATTAAAATGCCAAAAATTAAAGACAAAGAGAATCTTAAGGGCATCAAGAGAAAAGAAAACTGTTACCTACAAAGGAGATCCCATAAGGCTGACACCTGACTTCTCATCAGAAACTCCACAGGCTAGAAGGGAATGGCATGAAGTGCTCAAGGTAATTGAGAACAAGGATCTGAAACCAAGATTATTATATCCAGCAAGGCTTTCATTCACAGTAAGTGGTCAAATTAAAAGCTTCCTGGACATTAAAAAAAAAAAAAAAAAGAAGGCTAAAGGAGTACATCACCACCAAGCCAGCACTCCAAGACATGCTAAAGCGACTGATGCAATGAGAAGAAACAGAGAGAGAAACCTAGACGTACAGAATTAAAATGGCAATAAATAAGTATCTATCAACAATAACCCTAAATGTAAATGAATTAATTGCTCCAATCAAAAGGCAGAGGGTAGCTAAACAGATACAAATATGTGACCCAACTATATGCTGACTACAAAAGACCCAGCTCAGAACAAAACATTCACACAGGATGAGAGTGAAGAGATGGAAAACAATTTTCCTAGCAAATGGAAATGGGAAAAAAAGCTGGAGTAGCAATACTCATATCAAACAAAATGGACTTGAAAATGAAGGCCATCACAAGACACAACAACGGTTACTGCATAATACTAAAGAAATCAATCCAAAAAGAGGATATAACACTGATAAACATGCTTGCACCCAATATAGGAGCGTGTATATATATTATATACATACTAGAGGCCCAGTGCACAAAAACTTGTGCACTCAGGGGGGAGGGGAATCCCTCAGCCCGGCCTGTGTCCTCTCGCAGTCTGAGACCCCGAGATCCCTTGGGGGATGACCACCTGCTGGCTTAGGACTGCTCCAAGGGGGAATGGGCCTTGACTGGCAATCAGACATCCCTCTGGCAGTCCAGCAGCCCTCAGGGGATGTCCACTTGCCAACGGGAGCATACCTAAGCTGCAGTCGGACATCCTTAGCGCTGCTGAGGAGGCGGGAGAGGTTCCCACCACCACCGCTGTACTGGCAGCTGGCAGCCTGGCTTGCCATTTTCAGGCTGGCCGGTGACTGAAGCCCCCAGCCTCTCCTTTTTTTTTTTTTTTTTTATTCTGGGATTTATTTACCTTCTATGGCTGTCACTGGAGCTGAGAGCTGGCTCCAGCTCTGAGGCCATTGCCGGCTGAAAGCAGGTACCTGGAGTTTGTTTAGGTTCTATAATTACAACTTTGTTGCATTCGGAGCTCAGATCTGGGCTGAGGTAGGTGGGGAACCTTGGCTTCCTCCATCACTGGAGAAAACAAGCCGCCTCTTCGCTTCAGCTGCCTGGCTGCCAGACGCCATCTTGGCTGGCAGTTAATTTTGCATATCTCGCTGATTAGCCAATGGGAAGGATAGCAAAGTTACAGTTAATTACCATGTTTGTCTATTATTAGATAGGATATTTTAAAAAAAACTTATACAGGACTCTAATGGTTAGATTGACAACAATACAGTCACAGTTGGGGACTTTAACACCCTGCTGTTTCACTGGATAGATATTCCAGACAACTTAACAAGGAAACAGTGACTCTAAAGGACACACTGAATCAGATGGAGTTAACTGACATTTGCAGAACATGTCACCCCAAAGTAGCAGAATATACATTCTTTTCAAGTGCCCATGGATCATTCACAAAATAGATCTCATGTTAGGACACAAAACAAGTCCCTACAAGTTCAAGAAGATTGAAATCATATCAAGCGTCTTTTCAGATCATAGTGGAATGAAATTAGAAATGAACTACAGTTAAAAAACCCAAAAGCATTCATTCAAACACATGGACGCTAAATAGTATGTAATTAAACAATGAATTGGTTGCCAATGATATCAAGAAAGAAATCAAGAACCTCCTGAAAATTAATGAAAATGAACACATAACAACCCAAAATCTCTGGCACAGAGCAAAAGCCGTCCTGAGAGAGAACTTGAAAGCACTACAGGAATACCACACACACACACAAAAAAAAACCCCCAAGGAATATAAAGTATTCAACCCTACAACTTAAAGAACTAGAAAGAGAACAAGAAAAGTCCAGAGTAAGTAGAAGGAAGGAAATAATAAAGATTAGGGCAGAAGTAAATAACATAGAGACTGAAACAACAATACAAAAAAATCAATGAAATCAAGAGTTAGTTCTATAAAAGGATAAACAAAATTGATGAACTATTAGCAACACTCATCAAGAAACAAAGAGAGAGGACCCAAATAAGTAAAATCAGAACAACTTTACACCTACAGCACAGAAATACAAAGAAATGTAAGAAAATACTATAAACAACTGTATGACAACAATCTGGACAATGTAGAGGAAATGGTCAAATTCCTAGAAAAATACAATCTCCCAAAACTGAATCAGGAGGAATCAAAAAACCTGAATAGGCCAATAATAACTGATAAATAGAAGCAGTAAAAAATAAAAAGAAAACTCCCAGCAAGCAAATGCCCAGGTCCAGGGGGCTTCACAGGGGAGTTTTACCAAACATTCAAAGACAAACTAACACCTATGCTCCTCAAAATATTTTTAAAAATCCAAGAGGAAGGAACACTTCCACGGTCTTTTTATGAGGTGCCCATTATCCTAATTGCAAAATCAGATAAAGACACTAGAAAGAAAGAGAATAACATCCCAATATCCCTGATGAGCATAGATGCTAAAATCCTCAACAAAATACTACAAATCAGATCCAGCAATGTATTAAAAAGATCATACACCATGACCAAGTGGGATTTATTCCAGGGATGTAAGGCTGGTACAATATTTGCAAATCAATAAATGCAAGACAAAAATAACATAATCATATTAATAGTCACAGAAAACCATTCAATAAAATCCAATACCAAATTTTTCATAAAAAACTCTCAACAACGTGGGAATAGAGGAAGCATATCTCAACATGATATAGGCCATATGTGACAAACCTACAGCTGAAATCATACTCAATGGGTGGAAACTAAAACCATTTCCTCTAAGAATAGGAACAAGAAAGGGATGTCCGCTTTTACCACTCTTATTCAACACACTGCTGAAAATCCTAGGCACTGTGGTCAGACAAGAAATAAAAGGCATCCAAATTGAAAAGGAGGAAGGAAAACTCTCATTATTCGGAGATAACATGATATTGTATGTAGAAAACACGAAACACTCCACCACAAATACTAGATTTAATAAATGAATTTGGCAATTTAGCAGGATACAAAATTAACACCCAAAAATTGATGGCTTATTTTGTTTTATTGCTACAAGTATTACAAAGGGTATTATATATGTCTCTTTTTTTTTCCTCCCTTGACCTTCTGCTAGCCTCCCATACCCCCCAGTATCTTGTGTCCATTGGTTATGCTTATATGCATGCATACAAGTCCTTCGGTTGATCTCTTACCCACCGCCCCAACCCTCACTGGCCTTCCCACTGTAGTTTGACAGTCTGTTCGATGTTGCTCTGCCTCTGTATCTATTTTTGTTCATCAGTTTACAATGGTCTTAATTATCCATAAATGAGTTAGATTATATGGTATTTTCCTTTCATTGACTGGCATATTTCACTTAGCATAATGCTCTCCAGTTCCATCCATGCTGTTGCAAATGGTAAGAATTCCTTCTTTTTTACAACACAATAGTATTCCATTGTGTAGATGTACCACAGTTTTCTAATCCATTAATCTGCTGCTGGGACTTAGGCTGTTTCCAGATCTTAGCTATGGTAAATTGTGCTGCTATGAACATAGGGATACATATATCCTTTCTGATTGGTGATT
>NW_006281735.1:0-285 GCF_000327345.1 Myotis davidii | reverse complement strand
CTGGAGTGCCTGACCAGTCTGGGTCAGGGGCTAAAGGCTGTTTTCAGGCTGTGGTGACTGAAGCTCCCAACTGCTCCTTTTTTCCTTTTTTTCTTTTATTCTGCACCCGCTTTAGCTTGAGGCTTGGCTCCAGGTCTTAGGCCTCTGCTGCTGAAAGTAGATTCTGGCCTTTGCATACAATGTTGCGATCCTGCTGGCTGAAGTCCGGCGGTATTTGTTACATAGTTCTTAAACTGCAGGCTTAGAGGCCTTCAGCTGCAGGCGGAAAATGCTGGTTTCCTCCGT
>NW_006281734.1:0-428 GCF_000327345.1 Myotis davidii | reverse complement strand
TTATAATGGTGTTTATGTTCAATGAGGTGACATTTTTTTCTTTAAAATATTTTTATTAATTTCAGAGAGGAAGGGTGAGGGAGAGATAGAAATATCAATGATGAGAGAGAATCATTGATTGGCTGCCTCCTGCATGCCCCCTATTGGGGATCGAGCCTGCAACCTGGGCATATGCCCTTGACCGGAATTGAATCCAGGACCCTTCAGTCTGCAGGCCAATGCTCTATCCACTGAGCCAATCCAGTTGAGGCAAGGTGACATTTTGATTGGTAATACGGGATCTATAGTAGGCCCCTTCTCCTATTTGTATTAGAAATGAATTACTATAAGTAATTTGTAAGCTGGGGCCCATGAGAAATACTGAAGGATGAGTGGTACACCTCAAGCTCCTATTCGAATGATATTGTGAAAAGGTCATAGTATAATTA
>NW_006281733.1:1587-2470 GCF_000327345.1 Myotis davidii | reverse complement strand
CCCTCTCCCTTCCTCTCTGAAATCAATACTATTTTTTTTTTAAAGAGAAGTATTTATTGGCATACTCTGGCAGACCAAATCTTTTCACCTGTCTGTTTTACAAATAAAATTTTCCTGAAACCTAATCACCCATTCCTTAAGTTATTAGTTATGCTGCTTTGGTATTAAAGTGGCAGAGTTAAGCAGGTGTGACAGAAACCATTTGGCACAGGAAAGCCTGAAATGCTTACTCTCTGGGCCTTTACAGAAAGTTTGTCAAATTTTAGAGAGCACAGTTTTGTTTTTTTTTGTCTTTTCTTGCAATTTTGTACACGTGGAATTTAATAAATTTAATAAATTAGATGAGCTTTTATTAAAAGAGAAAAAAATCAATTCAAGTAATTGCAGTTTAAACAGGGATTTTTATGACATTGACCTGCTCTGAATCTACTGTCCATGGACTATCAGATTTGCAGAACTAGATTCAATATTGAAAACCATAAACCTTACTCTTCAAATGAATAAACACCATTGTAATTGATGAACAACCTATCTCATAATAAAGCTTCAAAATATGTTTTTGAAGTTTGCTAGAGAAGTTCTAAGTTAAAATTAAATTATGTAAATATAGCATAGAGTAATATAATGTAATATTGCAAAGGAACTCATTTAAATGAATAACTATGAAATAAAAGAACAATTTAAAAGATAAATATTTTTTGTGTTCTTAACCAGAAAGAAACAAATTCCACATATGTCATGGAAGTTTAACAAATAAGCCCTTTAAAGATTCACATTCTAAGTATTAAAATATAAAATACACTCCTTTGAACCATAGAAACACATTAAAATAGTAAAGCAGTTAAGGTGTTATTTTGCTAAAATTAAATAAAAACATTAATTC
>NW_006281733.1:0-517 GCF_000327345.1 Myotis davidii | reverse complement strand
AAGAGAGGGAAGAAGCAACCACTGCATCTTCATATCATCAGATTTATGTTCAAAAGCCTACAACTGAAGCATTCTATCATAAGAGGGTCATTGTACTCCTGGTTTATAATTATGCCCTGTCCTGTCCCTCAGGTGCAAAACCAAATTATGCCCTGTCCTGTCCCTCAGGACTGCAAAACCAACCAGCTAAACAAATCTCAAAAACTCTCAAGGACTAGCTTGCAAACCCAAATGGAATTCTCCCTAAGTTTCTGTATTGACCTTTTTACTAGGGCCAAGGTATTGATCCGGGTACATTAATGTGTAGTAGTAATTGTGAAGACTCTGCCTTGACCCTCAAGGAGAACTTCTAGGGCAATCCAAACAACTACAGTGACCCTCACCAATAAGCTGAGATTGATCCGAATGCCTTCTAGGGCCAAGTGTTACTTTAACAAAAATTAAGGACAAAGTCCATAGCACCTTTTCTAATTGGATGTTTTATCATTGTAGAGATAACTTCCTGCTTAAATAAGGA
>NW_006281732.1:0-2613 GCF_000327345.1 Myotis davidii | reverse complement strand
CACCAAAGAAAGAGCCTAGCGTTTAATTTGCTTTTCAGGGAGAAGCCTGCAGAAGTACTTGAGGCAAAGGCGGGGTCTCAAAGAAACTACTCTCTTGATGCCTGAAACACCAATACTCCTTTTGAGTTCTGTTCTCAGAGGACATTTCTTTACAGACAGCAGTTAAATATCATACCAGAAAGTTCTGTCATGTATCTATAGATCCAGGGCAATAAATAAACTATGCTAGTTACAATATGAAATGCTCAAGGACTTCATTTCCCTCTTTGTATGTATTCTATTTAAACAGCATAGTCTCAAAATCTTGTCTCTTCTGCCTCAAAACTAGCCATAATGGAAAATAAATATTCATTCAACAAACACTTTTTAAACACTTATTATGTGAAATGCATGATATTTACCTCTACAGGTTGTGGAAAGATTCAAAGAGTACCATTTATGACCTTATAGAGTTTTTGATCATTTATAAGGAGGATAATACAGTTATACCAGGAACACTGATACAGAATAGAACCTAGGAACAGAGCAGCTGGCCAGGCCATGTATACAGGCTGTGCTAGTTGGTAAAATCTTCCAGATAGATTGGTAAATAAATGTTGTCCCAAACCCCACAAGTACTTACCCCCATTGCAGCCACCCAGCCTTCTTCAAGGACCTTCATTTTTTTAACTCTTCCTCTGGCCACTGAAATGTTAAAAAACTGCACAGCAAAGGGCCATGATGGCCTCTGTCTCATTGAAGAAACTCATTCTGATTGATGAGGATGCAAATGGTACCAGTTTTTAAATACTCTCCGTATCTGAGTACCATCTCTGGTAAAAAAACAAAAACAAAAAAAACAAAACAAAAACACACACACAAAAAAAACGTACTATTAGAGATGTAAAAGTTTGGAGCATATGAAACTGCCATTTTTGTCATCCAAGAGTAGTCACATATCAGCACTTTCAAATGTTTCAATCTATGTAAACTAAGTGTTCTAGATATTCAGAGGAGAGAGTGAATACTTCCTGTAATAATTACTTGGTGGTCCTTACATTTCAGTCTGCATCAAAATCACCTGTAACACTTGCTAAACCTCTGCTTGCAGTAGGGCTGGGCTGGGGCCTCAGAATTCCCGTTTCTATCAGTGTTTCGAGATGTTGCTGCTGCTGGTCCTGGAGTTGCCGGCATCACAGCTGCTTTACATTCTTCCTGGGAGAAAGCGTTTTTATTACATAGTTTTTTAAACCAATAAGGAAAACACGAGTCTCTCAGTTTTAAAAATTGCAAAGATTTGTCCTGGCCGTTTTGGCTCAGTGGATAGAGCGTCGGCCTGTGGACTGAAAGGTCCCAGGTTCGATTCCGGTCAAGGGCATGTACCTTAGTTGCGGGCACATACCCAGTGGGGAGTGTGTAGGAGGCAGCTGATCGATGTTTCTCTCTCATTGATGTTTCTAACTATCTACCTCTCTCCCTTCCTCTCTGTAAAAAATCAATAAAATATATTTTTTAAAAAATTGCAAAGATGCTAAGTTGGGAATCACAAAAGGAAAATACAAATGGACAAATAATATAGAAAATCAAAATCACTAGTTATCAAAGATATGTAAATTAAAGGAATAAAGTAACACTTGAAAATTCAATAACCAAGGTAGGAAAATATTAACAATACTTAGTACTAAGAAAGTTGGAGAGAAATGGATGTTCTCATACACTGCTAGTGAAATTATAAATTGCTTAAACCTTTCTGAAAGGTAATTTGGCAACATGTATCAAAAATCCCTATTACGCTTATGCTCTTTGCTCAAATAGTTCTACCTATAGAAATTAATGCCAAGTACCGCATCAGAGCTATACACAAAGATGAATATATAAATGCTCATCAAAGCATTATTTATAATAAAAGTTAGAAATGACCAAACTAAATAGTTAACACATAAAAGCATAGGGTGAAATATTACAAACCATTAAAAAATTTACTTATTTACAATAAAATGTACCAAATGTTTATCAGTTGAGGAATGATAAGATATAATTATGATTTATCCATAACATAGAATTCTAAGCAAGTATTTGAAAGAACATACTGTTGAAGATTAATGACCTAGGGAAATGGTCATTGTCTAATGTTAAGTAAAAAATCAGAAAGTACAAACTATGTGCAATATGACCCCATTTAAAAACAACACCTGAATAGGAAAGGAAAATACATGTAGGAGTGCATTCACATTTTAAGTATTCATCTTACTATGAATTATTTTTATTTTCTTATTAATTATTTCATTGCCTTCATATTTTGAAATAAATGCATCCATCATATACCTAAAAGTATTTTAAAAGAGTTATTTAAAAATAAGACTGCCAGATTGTTCTCTTTTTTTAAATCCTCACCCAAGGAAATGCTTTTATTGATGAAAGAGAGAGAGAGAGAGAGATCAATCAGGGATGTGTCCTGACCAGGAATCGAACCTGTGACCTTTCAGTGTACAGGACAGCTATATATTTTGATGCTCAACCATCCAAGCCATACTGGCCAGGGCAAGACTGTCAGATTTTTCAATATCAAAGCTTCTTCTTTAAGGTTTTAATTGTTCTCACAGCCTTCAGCAGACAGCAGGAAGAACTGCAGGC
>NW_006281731.1:0-1478 GCF_000327345.1 Myotis davidii | reverse complement strand
AGGTCAAGAAATAAGTGCTCATTGCAAAAGAAACCATCTACCAAGTGAAAAGACCACATCAGGCATGGTAACAAATCTTTGCAAACCACATATGTGACAGGGGATTAATATGCAGACCATGGAAAGAGCTCACAGGAGTATTAGCAAAAATCCAAGTAACCCAGTTTTAAAAGTCAGCTAAGGACCCGAATAGACTTTTATCCAAAAAGCTATAGGAGAGGCCAGCAGATACATGAAAAAATGCTCAAGATCTGTAGCCATTAGGGAAATGCAAATCAAACCACAATGAAATGTCACTTCATGCCTGTTAATGTGTCTGCCATCCAAGAGGCAAGAAGGTAAGTCTAGTAAAGAAAGATCGGTCTTGGCTTTTTTGGTGGTGATTTCTTCTAAAGGTATATAAATATCGAATAACTATGTTGTACACCTGAGACTCACATAATATTGCACATCAACTATATGTTAAATTTTTTATATAACAAGGAACAAAACACCGCTAGTGTGGATGTGCATGATAGGGAAGCCTTGTTCATTGTTGGTGGGAATGTAATTGCTCCGGCCACTATGGAAAACATTATGCAGGGTCCCCCAAATATTAAAAATAGAAATATCGTATTACCCAGCAGTTATGCTTCTGGGAATATATGCAGAAAGACAAAGAAAAAAAAAGGAAACACAAGCTCGAAAAGATAGCTGCACCCTCATGTTCATAGGAATGTGTTTTACAATCGCCAAGATATGCAAGCAACCTAAGTGTCCGCTGATGGATAAGTGGGAAAAGGTTGTAGCACTGGAATATTATTCAGCCATAAAAAGAATAAATCCTACCATTTGCAACCATATAAATGGACTTTGAAGGCCTTATGCTAAAGTGAAATAATTGAGAGAAAAAGAAATCCTGTATCATTTCACTTATATGTGGGATCTTTACAAAAAGAAAAGTCCTAGAAACGGAGATCAGACTTGTGGTTGCCAGAGACGGAGGGTGGGGGAAAGGGAAACTGCAGGAAGGTGATCAAAAGGTAGAAACCTGAGTTATAAGATAAAAAGGGGCGAGGGGTATCATGTAAACAGGAGTGCTGTAGCGAACACTGCTGTACGATGCATAGCAAAGTTGTTCAGGGAATACATCCTTAGGTTCTCACCACAGGGAGAAAACTGTTCCCTTTTCTTCTCTATTTGCTTGTTATGGCAATATTATGTGAGCAGGAGAAGATGGAGGTTAGCTAATCCTATTGTGGCAATCACTTCACAATATATGTAACCAAACCATCATGCTGGACACCGTCAAATTACACAGTGATGTGTGCCAATTCTTTCTCAATAAAACTGAGGGGGAAGCAGTGTGTTCTCAGTACACTTTTTAAAAAGAAATGAGCGTCTATTAATGTCTTTCAGGTTCTTTTCTTTGTAGATACTGAATTGTTCCCTAATGCTGGGATGGTATGTATGAAACACCTCCTACATGCCCCCCCCCC
>NW_006281730.1:45967-51263 GCF_000327345.1 Myotis davidii | reverse complement strand
TCTGCCTATATCGCCGCCATCTTCTTTCTCCCAAACTTCTGTACATAGTTTTTTGTGTTTAGAATTTGGACTGACAACGGTTATCAAGTAATTAACTATAGTGCAATGTTTTGAATGTTGTAATAGAGAGACAGGCCCAGGGTATTACATATCGCACAGAATGATGGTAGCAAACACCTACTGGGTAGATAAGATCTAAACTTGGTTTTCAACAATGAATATGACTTAGCCAAAATTGAGGCATAGAGGATTATTGAGTGTATTACCAACAGAGGTAAAAATTTTTAAAAATTAAGCAATCTATTGCCCTGGCCGGATAGCTCAGTTGGTTGGAGCATTGTTCTGATACACCAAGGTTGCGGGTTTGATCCCTGGTCAGGGCACATTCAGGAATCAACCAATGACTGCTTGGATAGGTGGAACCACAAATCAGTGTTTCTCCCTTCTCTCTCTCTAATACCAATAATTTTTTAAAAAGCAATTTACAACAGTGATTTTGTTTGTCTTATGGCACACATAAGTTAATTTAAAATTCTGCAGTACACCAAAAATACATTTTTAGCCAGTCAAGCAAAAAAAAAAAAATAGGTGTAATTTTGATTCATTCGCTCTGGATGGCTATTGTGTTGGCTATTGTCATTATTTTTCATTTGACAATCTAAGGGAAAAGAGGTTCATGCCCATGACTAAAAAATAAGTTATTTCATGTTTTAAAAATATGCACATAGTGACATCAGAGGAATGGCAGTGTGAGACAGATCCTTATCCTCTCCCTCTGAAATTTCAACAAGTTAACCAATTATAACTCAACAAAGTAATCCTGCTCAACACAGCCGCATGCCTGAGAGACATATGCATTGAAATACCTAAAGGAGGACAACCAGGAATAAATGAGGGGATCAGAAGGAACGTGCAGATGCAGCTCTGCAGCTGGGAACTGGCAACTGGGGCAATTGGGAGGGGGTAGAAAGCCAGTGGTAGCAGGTACCTCCTTCAGCATGAAGGGACAGAGAGCTCTAGGGGAGGGGGAGAGGGACAGTCTAGCAAGGTGAGTGGTGAGAGAGCAGACAGTGTCTGAGTCAAGATGCCTGACATAGCACAGTGTTCTGTGCTGCAGCTTTCCACTGTCAGGCCTCGCGTGGTATTTCAGACAAAGAAATGGAACCACAGAGCCCTTTGGCCGCTAGGACTCCCAAAACTCACCACCCATTGTCATTTGAGTTGGGTTCCTGAGCATATCTGTAAATCAAGAGCTGTTGCAGTAGAACCACTACAGTGGGTCCTCAGGTTACGTCAGAGATCCGTTTCTACAGCGCAGCCTAACGCTATTTTCGCCGTAAGTCGGAACCCACCTACATAAGGACCTATGTCACTCATGAGTACATACACAGCAGTAATGAAGTGAAACAGTAAAAAAAATTTAAAAGAAAGATAACAATTCTGATCTTTACTTGTAAATAAATAATAAAAAACATAAAGCACATGTACATACGCCGAAATGACAGAACTTTTTTTTTTTATAAATGGGAAATGGCGACAACCACGAAATGATGTACGTCATAACCCAAGGAATGTCTGTATTTCCCTTTGACTGAGCCCCAAGAGCAGGGGTTCTCAAACTTTTTAAACAGGGGGCCAGTTCACTGTCTCTCAGAGGGCCGGACTATAGTTTAAAAAAAACTATGAACAAATTCCTATGCACACAACACATATCTTACTTTGAAGTAAAAAAACAAAATGGGAACAAATTCAATATTTGTATTTGCATGTGGCCCGCGGGCTGTAGTTTGAAGACCCCTGCCCAAGAGGGACCTTAGGGTGGAACCCCTCAAAGGTCAAAAATGGCCATTATGGTGATGAATACCAAGAACCTACAACCAAGATTGCTTTACCCAGCAAAGCTATCATTCAGAATTGAAGGTCAGATAAAGAGCTTCACAGATAAGAAAAAGCTAAAGGTGTTTATCACTACCAAACCAGTATTATACGAAATGCTGAAAGGTATCCTTTAAGAAGAGGAAGAAGAAGAAAAAGGTTAAGATAAAATTATGAACCTGAACAATAAAGATTTAATTTAAAAAAAAAAATTGCCATTATGGTGGGGAACAAAACAAACTCCACTCCCAAGGAGCGCTATTGTACTCTTATGGAAGCCAGGGAGATTCAAGACAGGGAGATTACAGAGGTAAAAAAAATCTTGCGAATCAGTGCCATCCACTGGAAAATAGTAGAAAGACCTCTTCAGAGATAAATGCTCAGACAAAGGAGGACAGCAAATAACATGGATAAGCACAGTAATGAGGATGACCAGAATGAAAATGAAAAATCACCAGAAGGCAAGCTGGAGCACATGGAAATACGTGACATAAATGACATTTCAAGATTGCATATCTGAAAATACTCAAAGAGGTATGAGAAAATACAGATAGGCAATACATTGCACTCAGAAAACAAATGTACCAAATGAGTACTTTACAGAAGAAATTGAAACTTTAAAAAAGAACAAATCAGAAATCCTAGAAATGAAATGTGAAATTAAGGATATTAAGAGTGAACTGGCCTGAAGTGTGTGTTTCAGTGGTTGAGTATTGACCTGTGAACCAGGAGGTCACAGTTCGATTCCCAGATGAGGCACATGTGCTCAGTCCTCAGTGTGGGTGGTACAGGAGGCAGCTGATTGATGATTCATTCTCTCTCTCTCTCTCTCTCTCTCTCTCTCTCTCTCTCTTTCTCTCTCTCTCTCTTTCTATTTAAGAGTGAACTATTGAGCATAGAAAACAGACAACCAGATAAAGGAAAGAATGAGTGATATCGAAGATAGGAATATAGAAATGATGCAGAAGGAAGAAGAGACCTGAGTATAAAGAAAAATAATAAAAGAGCTCTAAAAGAACTACCTGACTCCATCAGAAAAAGCAATATTTGAATTATAGATATTGCAGAAGAGAAGGAGAGGGAGCATGGAATGTAGAGTCTATTCGAACAAATAGTGGATGAGAACTTCCCAAACGTATGGAAAGAATGATATACAACACCTACTTACCTCAATCCAAAGAGGCCCTCTCCAAGGCACTTGGTATTAAAGCTGTCAAAAATTAATGGCAAAGAAAAATTTCTCAAAGCAGGCAAGGAAAAGAAGGAAGTGACCTACAGAGGAAAACCCATCAGAATTTCATCCAACTTCTCAGCAAGACCTCTACAAGCCAGAAGAGAGTGGAACCAAATATTCATACATCTGAAAGAGAGACATTACCAGCCACGAATACTATATCCAGCAAAATTATTCACTAAATATGAAGGAGAAATAAAAAACATTCCCAGACATACAGGAGCTGAGAGAGTTTATCACCAGAAAACCTCCATTGCAGGAAATACACAAGGGAGTTATTCTACCAGAAACAAAGAACATAAGGTCACGACACTATGAGTAAGATCATCAAAAAACTTACAGCATAAGCAGGGATAATTTGCAACAATAAAAACACAAAAGGGGAGGGGCTGAAGGTCTGTGTTGGCAAAAGAGAATGAAGATCAGATGCACTCAAAAGAAAAAGAAAAACTATGGCATATATGCAAGTCTATCTTTTTTTTTTCTTAAACTGTCTCCTTTATTCATTCGTATTTGCAGTATGAAACAGCTGGGCACCCACACTCATGTGGCCAAAGAGGGAGCTGAGTCAAGGTCACTTGGCAACTGGGCTGGACCCCAGACCTCCAGGCACTGGAGGGGGACCCCAGCTGGACCCCCACCAAACCCCTGCCCAGGGCCTGTGGGAGGCGCAGGGGTTTCGTGAGTGTTGTCAGGGCCTTGTGGGAATGTCACGGGAGAGGCGTCTTGGCCGGGACCCCAGCCCCCAGAGCCGCGGGCCAGGCGAGGGTCCTTGAGCTCCCGGCCCAGGGAAAGTGCAGGCCTGGGGCGTAAGGGCTGGGCGAAGGCATGGCCCCACTCAGACCCCCTAGGTGGACCTGAGCTAAAAGGCCGAGTGTGGGTGTGGGCATCTGAACCACGGGGGGCACGGCAGCTGGGGAGGGGGAGACAGTGCCTCGGGGACCCCAACACAGCCCCGCTGGGAAGGGATGAAGGTCCCCCCCCCACCTGCCCAGGCCTGGTTCCGTCTGGCTCTCCCACCCTCTCCTCCCTGGACATACATATAATATAGAATATAGGTCTCTCTCTCTCAATCTTTTCTCCTTTCTTTCTACTTGACTCTATACTTTATTCAAGGAGATAAAACTCCATCTTTTTTTTTCTCAGTGCAAATGGGGGTGGGTGGGGCCTGTCTCCCTGGCACCAGCCTCCTGGGAGTCCAGAGGAGAGAACATGGGGTGGGGGTGGAGACAGGATGGGTTGATGGGGCAACAGGCCACCACGGGACCCACCCTGACCCCGCCCGGGCAGGATCTGCGCACAGGTTTGGCTGCCATCACTGGAACCAGGCAGCTACCTGGGAACCAAGAGGGAGACAGGAGTGAGGAGCCGCGGGCCCACCTGCCCTCACCCCCACCAGTAGCCCTGGCCAGGGACTGACTCACTGGGAGCCTAGGGATGCCGGCCCTCCATGGACAGAGCTGTTGGGCACTAGAGGCAGCTGCAGGGCCTGGGCACTCTGGTTCTGTGGGAGCCCCATGGGCTCTGGGCTCTTCTCCCTCTCCATGGTCTGGGGGGGCTGGGGGGCCCCAAGGGCTGGGACAGAGGTAGCAGGGTCTCTGGTTGCACTGTCCAAGGGGCTGGGGGTGGAGCTTGTCCTTCGGAGGGTGGCCTGGAGGTCCCTGACGCTGACCAAGGCCTGGCAGGGGACTGAGGGCTCCGCTACTTTGCGGCCACCTGAGGCTTCCTGAGGTGCTGAGGAGGGTGCGGGGTCTTGGGACCTGAGCTGCAGAGTGCCGGGGACCACGGGGCCGGCCGGGCTCGGGGTGGGGAGGTTCTGGGACACACCGACGGGCCCCTGAGGGGCAGGGGGCCCAGAGTGCCGCTCCTCCTCCCCAGAGTCTTGGGGGCCGGTCAGGGTTCCCTCTCCATGGTCTGGGGGGGCTGGGGGGCCCCAAGGGCTGGGACAGAGGTAGCAGGGTCTCTGGTTGCACTGTCCAAGGGGCTGGGGGTGGAGCTTGTCCTTCGGAGGGTGGCCTGGAGGTCCCTGACGCTGACCAAGGCCTGGCAGGGGACTGAGGGCTCCGCTACTTTGCGGCCACCTGAGGCTTCCTGAGGTGCTGAGGAGGGTGCGGGGTCTTGGGACCTGAGCTGCAGAGTGCCGGGGACCACGGGGCCGGCCGGGCTCGGGGTGGGGAGGTTCTGGGA
>NW_006281730.1:43879-45924 GCF_000327345.1 Myotis davidii | reverse complement strand
CTTGGGCCCCCTGGCCGTCCTCCTCCTCGTCCTCGCTATCTGTGCTGCCTCCACTCCGCACACCTGGGGGCTGGCCCAGGTGGGGCCCCCTGGCCAGTTGGCTGCTCTGCCAGGCACCGTCCTCCCCATCAGACTCCCCAGAGCCCTGGCCCTCCTCCTCCTCATCGTCATCGCACTGCTGGATCTGGTCCTTGTAGCAGATCTCCAGCAGGTTGGTGTTGGGGTTCTCATCGAGGGAAAAGGTGATGTTGGCCGTCTTGTGGAAAGGTGCGTTCACACTTTCCTCCTGCTCTCCAAACTTGTCGTCGTTGAAGTCGAAGTGGTCGATGAAGGCTGAGGTCATGCGCTGCATCTGGAATCCATGAAGGCCTGCTGCAGCACGGCCTCCTCGGGAAAGTTGAACTCCTTGAGCCGGTCGTCCTCGTCGTCGCTGGAGGAATGCAGGTGGTGGGTGTTCACCAGGTCCACCATGTTCTTCTTGTTGGTCTCGGCCAGGGGTCCTGACATGAAGGCCTCCCACTGCTCCTGCTGCTCAGCCGACATCTCCTTCAGCAGCTGCCCCAGCTGCTCGGCATTGGGCTCCTTCTCCGTGTTCTGCACCAGGGCGTTGGCCATTCTCGTCAGGTGGCCCATGTAGCCTTTCCATGGGCCGCCTGCGGACTGCACGCACTCGTTCTCCTCCCAGGACGTCAGGATGCGTTCCACCAGGCGGCACTGCTGCAGCAGGTGTTTCACGCCGAGGTTGGGGGCGGGTATCTCGAGGCTGCTGTCGGCAGGGGGCCTGGCACTCAGCATGGCGCTCACACACACCCCCACTTGCGTGTGCAGGAAGTTGTTGAACACATAGTGGAAGAAGAGGTCCAGCATGGTGTTGGGCACGTCCAGTGCCAGGAGCTCCTGGGTCAGGGCTGCGTCATTGGCGCTCAGGGCACTGGCAGCAGCTTGACAACATGCAGCCGTGTGTTGACCAGAGGCGGGGCCAGGATGCCCCACGTCGTATGCAGTGGCTCCAGCTCCAGTGGCTCGAACAGGAGCTGGTGGAAGTGGGTGAGCCGAGGGCGCAGGGCGTGCAGGGCGCACATGCTGGACACGGAGCTGTCCAGGGTCGCCTGGCCCAGCAGCTCCAGCTGCCCGTCCACACTGCTGAAGAAGTTGTTCACGATCACAGACTCGGACCTGCAGCAGGGCAGGGTGAGGGCAGTGAGCGGCCCAGACAGCCTGTGCGCATGCACATGCGTGTGCAGAACACTCCTAGAGAGGAGCTTGAGGCTGCTCCCTGCCAGGACATGAGGGCGGGCCTGCGGGAGGCACCCAGGGGCCTGGGTCCCTCGGGTAGAAGCCCCACTGTGTGTTGGACAGTGACGCCGAGGGGCCCTGGGTGGGGACGCCAGCTGGAAGCTGTGGCCAGTTGACTCGGCCTGTTTCCTCGGCTGTCAGGCGGGAACAGGACTCTCTAGGACCACAGTGACCCCTGAAAGGGGCCATGCCCTCCAGGAGCCGCAGAGCGGGGAGGCACCCACCGTGGCCGCCTGGGCTCCAGCAGAGTCAGCAGCACCTGGACCCCGCTGACGAGCACGGACGGGTTCAGCTGCCCCTCCAGCATGTTGCTCAGGAGCTGCTCGATCGTCTCCTGCTTCTCCAGGGTAGCCAACACCTGGTCGGGCTCCGAGCTGTCTTGGACTTGGATCACCTGCTCCCAGCTCAGGCAGATGATGTCGCACAGGGACTGGGATGCGTTGGAATGTTGATTGTCATCCTTTGATGGATGGATCTGCTCGATGAGCCGCTGGACAATCTTCTCCTCGTTGAGCCGGTTGACCACTTCCTGCCTCAGCTGGGGCTGCTTCACGCAGGTGAGGAGCCACAGCAGCAGGTCCATGATGGCCGAGGTAGTGATGTGCTGCAGCAGCAGATCCACGAAGCCGTCCTTCTTCCACAGGAAGGACACAAGCTGGTCTGTCTTGCGGTTGATGAGGATGCCCATGACCTTGCTGAAGAAGCTGGCCAGCAGTGGGTTGAGGCAGCTGCTGCTCTGGAAGCTGTAG
>NW_006281730.1:42617-43382 GCF_000327345.1 Myotis davidii | reverse complement strand
CCCAGGGCCCCCGACTCCCGGCTCCGTCCGCCACTATCCCACAATCCCCCCCTCGCAGGGGCACGCAGGAGACCCCGCCCTCCCACGGCCGTCGAGGTGCGCGGGGAGGCCGCACGCCGGGGGCGCAAGTCTGTCTTTTTTAAACCTAATGGTAGCCACACACACAAATTCCCAAACCAGGATACATAGCTTACAAAAAGAGGAAACAGAGGAAAGAAGTATGGAATACCCCCAACAAAAACAACAGACAGAAAACAAAGGAAAAGAACCAATGGAGGCCCAGAGCTACCAGAAAACAAAAGATAAAATGGCTATAGGAAGTGCTTATCCTCCTATCTAATAAAAGAGAAACATGGTAATTAGCCATGACTTCGCTACCCTTCCCCATTGGCTAATCAGGGAGATAAGCAAATTAACTGCCAACCAAGATGGCAGCCAGCAGCCAGGCAACTGATGTGAACAGGAGGCTCACTTGCTCCAGTGACGGAGGAAGCCAATGTTCCCCACCTGCCTTGCCGGCTTCTGAGCTTGCAGTTTAAGAAACATTGTTACAAATATAGAAGCTAAACAAAACCCCAGAAACTTGCCTTCAGCGGGACTGCAACATTGTTTCAATTATAGAACCCAAACAAAGTCCAGATACCTGCTTTCAGTAGCCGAGGCCTCAGAGCTGGAGCCAAGCCTCAAAGCTAAAGCTGGACCAGAATATAAAAAAAAAAAAAGAAAAAAAGGACAGGTTGGGAGCTTCAGTCACCTGCCCGCCTG
>NW_006281730.1:41288-42382 GCF_000327345.1 Myotis davidii | reverse complement strand
AATGGCCCTCAGCCCCTCACCCAGACTGGCCAGGCACCCCGGTGGGGACCCCCACCCTGAAGGGGGGGTGACCAGCGGCAAACAGCCATCATCCCCTCACCCAGGCTGGCCAGGCACCCCAGTGGGGACCCCCCCCCTGATCCAGGACACCCTTTAGGGCAAACCAGCCAGCCCCCACCTGTGCACCAGGCCTCTATCCTATATAGTAAAATGGTAATATGCCTCCCAGCACCGGGATCAGCAGAGGAGCGAGGCCTCCCAGCCTGGGATCAATGGAGCCACAAGGTATCCCAAACCTGGGATCAGTGGAGCTGCGAGGCCTCCTGGCACTGGGATCAGTGGTGCCGCGAGGCCTTCCAGCACCAGGATCAGTGGAGCAGCGAGGCCTCACTGCCCCTGTGTCAAGCGGGGCCGTGAGACCTCCCAGCACCAGGATCAGCCCAACAGCGAGGCCTCTTAGCACCGGGATCAGCTGAGCATTGAGGCCTCACTGCCCCTGTGTCAAGTGGAGCCGCAAGGCCTCCCAGCACCGGGATCAGCAGAGCAGTGAGGCCTCCCAGCACTGGGATCAGCTGAGCCGTGAGGCCTCCCGGCCTGGGATCAGCAGAGCCATAAGGCCTCCCAAATCCGGAATCAGCGTAGCAGCGAGGCCTCTTAGCACTGGGATCAGCTGAGCAGTGAGGCCTCACTGCCCCTGTGTCAAGCGGAGCAGCGAGGCCTCCCGGCCTAGGATCAGCAGAGCCATAAGGCCTCCCGAATGTGGGATCAGCTGAGCCGCGAGGCCTCCTAACACCGGGATCAGCAGAGCAGCGAGGCCTCATTGCCCCTGTGTCAAGCGGAGCAGCGAGGCGTCCCAGCACCAGGATCAGCGGAGCAGGGGGCAGCGAGCAAACCCCTGATTGCCCTGCAGGCTCTGTGTGTGACAGGGTATGGAGCCCCAACCCCCCTGATGGGCCCTGCTCTGTGCGTGACAGGGGATGGCGCTGCAACCTCCCTATGGACCCTGCCTTGAGTGTGACAGGAGGCGGTGCCCCAACCCCCCAATCGGCCCTACCCTGAGTGTGACTGAGGGTGGCATCGCAACCTCCCCATGG
>NW_006281730.1:38134-39604 GCF_000327345.1 Myotis davidii | reverse complement strand
GTGATAGAGGGTGGCGCCCCAACCCCGTGATGGGCCCTGGTCTGTGTGTGACAGGGTACGGAGCACCAACTCCCCTGATGGGCCCTGCTCTGTGCATGACGGCGGGTAACTCCCCAACCTCCCCATTGACCCTGCCTTGTGTGTGACAGGGGGCGGCGCCCCAACTCCCCAATCGGCCCTGCTCTGAGTCTGACCATGGGCTGCACCTAGGGATTAGGCCTGCCCTCTGCCACCTGGGAGCAGGCCTAAGCCAGCAGGTTGTTATCTCCCGAGGGGTCCCAGACTGCGAAAGGGCACAGGCCGGGCTGAGGATCCCCCTTCTCCCCCCTGAGTGCACAAATTTTTGTACACCGGGCCTCTAGTCCCATATAATAAAGATGTAATATGCAAATTGATGGCTGTGCCCACAGTGTAGGCGGGGTTCCCATAATGAGCCGTAACGAGCAATCAGCACGGACCTGAAGCTGCATGGTGCCAGGCCAGGGTGGGGAACCTCAGGCCGCACCCCCACTCTGGCACCGAGCCAGGGGTCCTGAGGTCATGTCCTAGGCCCAGCAGGGCTTTTCGGGGGATTACTAAATGTTATCCTGACGCTGGGCCAGGGACCTCAGGCCATGCTCCCCAGTGCCAGGCTGCTGGGGGACCTGAGGCTGCGCCCCTCCCCCCATCCGGCACTGGGCCAAGGCACCTGAGGCTGCGTCCCCCCACCCAGCAGGCTTGATGAGGGTGGGGCCGGCCCGTTCTGGATATCGCCCAATGGGGCCAGCCGGGTCTGGGTTTTGCACGATTTTGAGATGCACGCGGGTGGGCGGGGACTTGACTCTGGGTCCTGTGGCGTGCCCCAGACTCTGACAGGAGGGAGATTTTTATAGACATTTTACTAATTTTCTTTCATCTCTGACACTTCTATTATAAAGGACAAATAGCAATATTAAAATATTTTCTCTAATTCCCTTTTAATGTGCATCAATTTTGTGTATCGGCCCACTAGTTCATGTGATAAAAAAATCACTAATTGCATTTGGTTTTTCTATCTTCCCTCCTTTGTTACTAAACTCAAGGTATTTGACACTTGGGATGCTCTATTCAAGAATGAGATGTTTTTGTTGCGAGGTTCTTTGATTTATTTGCAGCAAGTAGTGGAGAATGGGATTCATATTCAAAGCTCTGCGTCTTGGAAGGAAGGTTCAGTCATTGCTTATATACACTATTTGATCAATTACATGTTAATTTCTTGTTTGCATTTGGCTACTGTCATCCAGTTGTGTTCCCCTCAAGCTCATCTTGTTTACAACTGGTTTACAAAATACTGTGCTACATTCTAACATTTAGTAAGGATAACATTTAGTAAGAACATTTAGAACTACCTAGACCTTGAGACCCTTGTCCTATTTTAACAATTCCCTTGAGATTTTTCACTCCTCATTCTTGCAGGAATAGGCATGAAGGTCATTCTTGTGTAACTACTTC
>NW_006281730.1:35129-38120 GCF_000327345.1 Myotis davidii | reverse complement strand
CTGCTGAACATGGACAAATTCTCTGGCTGCCTGACTTATGATAGTCATGGAGTTCCCTAGGTCCTGGGATTCCTAAGAACAAGAGTGCATAATAATCATCACTTCTTTTGAAGAGCAGCTTGAAGGTCAGACAGGTTCATAAGAGTACTGTGGATCTGGATCCTTGTTCTCTCTGGGTGATAGAGCTTGCTTCAGTCCAGAGTGATCTATCCAGCAAAAATGAGTTGTTAGTAACACAAAATGAGGACCTGTCCATATTGGGTTCAGTTGATCTTGCAGGAATCTTGATTTCCATGTTTTTAACACGTTAAGCACCATGTCAGTCACCAGTGACTGACACTATACTTTCCCATTTGGACCTCCTTAGTCTCCGGCCACCAGCATATTGGTGAAATTGGATATCGCGGACTAAATGGAAAGGAAGACAAAACAGGCTTGGCGCTTAACATGTTAAATATACCTGGTTCCCTGGATCATATAGGTGTACCTTAGTGTCTGTTTGTGTGGGTAAAATCAGGTTAGCACGGTGGTTGGCTAACTGCGGCCCCTTGAGTGTGGCTCTTCCACAAAATACCACATGCGGGCGCGCACATACAGTGCGATTGAAATTTCATGGCCACACTCAAGGGGCCAAAGAGCCTCATGTGGCTCACGAGCCACAGTTTGCCGACCACTGGGTTAGCATATTTATTTAAGTTTTAAGTTACCTTTCCTAAGTGGGTTATATGTTTAACGACCTATTTTATAAGTGGGTCTTGGCACCCTAAAATTTTAAAGGAGCCTGTTAAGGCCTACCATACATAAGTTCAGAAGTAGTCAACTTCAGTATTCCTTTAGGTGCTGCTCTGGTCTGGGTTAAGACAGTCAGTAATTAAGCCAGGTCTTATGGGTTTCTTGGCACATTTTGGCTAGGGTCTTTTTGAGCAGTTGATTGCATTATTCTGTTTTAACTGAGGACTGTGGTCTCCATGAAGAATGTAAGCTCCACCTAAGATGGAGAGCCCAATGCTACAGCCACTGTAAAAGCCAGCCCATTGTCACTCTGAAAGATCCAGGGGAGTCCTAACGTAGGTATTATTTCCTTAAGCAGACCTTTACAACGTCATTGCTCCTTTCACTTTATCATGGGAATAATCTACCCATCCATGAAAGGTGTTTACTAACACTAATAAGTACTTGAATCTTCCAGGACCAAGGAACATTACTGTAATGCCCACCTTCCAGTCTTTTCCAGGTAACATTCCCCAGGCCTGGACTGCCTTAAAGTGGTACCACAGGTCTAATATATGCATTGTACACAGCTAGCCATAACACTATTAATGAATCTTCTCATGCCTGGGATCACTATTACCTGAACTAACTGTTCATATAGTGCTTCCTTCCCAGGGGTTCTTTTCTTTTTTTCTTTCTTTAAATTAAATCTTTATTGATCAGATTATTACAGTTTCTCATTTTTTCCCCCATAGCTCCCCTCCACCCGGTTCCCACCCCACCCTCTGCCCTTACCCCACCCCCCCACTGACCTCATCCATAGGTGTACGATTTTTGTCCAGTCCTTCAGCAGCAAAAAACAAACAAAAAAAACCCAACAACGAAAACCTGATCAATTCTCTTTGTAATGAATTCCAAGAATGTTTAATCATTTCATGACTTCCCGGAGAACCCCTTAAATATTCCACTAAAGAAGCTACCATACTCTCCTTACATGAACTACTAGAGCTTAGGTTTTCTTTTTATCACTAGATGTTTTTTGATGTGGTTCTCTTTGGATTCCTTTTGTTTGGGGTTCTCTATGCTTCCTGGACTTGTAAGTCTATTTATCTTTCACCAGGTATGGGAAGTTTTCTGCCATTATTTCTTCAAATATGTTTTCAATATCTTTCTCCTTCTGGCACCCCTATAATTCATATGTTAGTTTGCTTGAAGTTGTCCCAGAGGCTCCTTATATTATCTTCATATTTTTGGATTCTTTTTTCTTTTTGCTTTTCCGGTTGGGTGTTTTTACTTCTTCGTATTTCAAATCTTTGACTTGATTCTTGCGATCCTCTAGTCTGCTGTTGGATCTCTGAATAATATTCCTTATTTCAGTCAGTGTATGCTTAATTTCTAGTTGGTCCTTTTTCATATCCTCTAAGGTCTCACTAGATTTATTGAGAGTCCCACTAAATTTATCGGCAGTTTCTAGAAAATTGTTGAAAAACCTTAAAAGTGTGGTTTTTAACTCTGTATCCAGTAGTTTGCTTTCCTCCATTTCTGTCATTTGTGACCTGTTTCTTTTTCTCCACATTTTGGCTGCTTCCCTGTGTTGATAGGGTGGCTTTCTGTGCTAGGTGTCTTATAGGGCCCAGTAGCTCAGCCCCCCCAATTACCTGAGGTGGACACTCTTGGTGCACCCCTTTGTGGGCTGTGTGCACAATCTTGTTGTAGTTAAGCCTTGATTGTAGTTGGTATCACTGGAAGGAATTGACCTCCAGGCCAATTGGCTGTGAGAATCAGCTGTGTCTATGGTGGGATAACTTCTGTGCTGGAGACACCCTTATGGGGCAAGATCTGTTTCTTTGGGGCTTTGCTGCTCACTGAGTCTGCCCCCTGAGTGTGTCCCTTATGGATCTGAGGAGTTGTAATCTGGATGGTCCCACTCTGACCACTGGGTACACTGGCACTTGTATCTCTAAGGAGATGCTAATTTAGCCTCTGCCTGAGGCTACTCAGCAGGAGCTACGGAGGGATCTGCAGATTCCTCTTCTTTGTTTGGGATTTGGAGGTGTCCAGATGAGGCCCAGCTGTTAAGCAGTGCAATAATAAAAGAACCCTTGGGGGAGAAACCAAGATGCAGCATAGGTAAATACCTGAAATTGCTGCCTCGCATAACCACTGCAAAAATACAACTAAAAGACAAAACAGATATCATCCAGAACCACAGGAAGGGTGGCTCAGTGGAAATTCTACAACTAGAAGGAAAGAGAAAAGCACACTGAGACTCAGAGGAGG
>NW_006281730.1:17369-34805 GCF_000327345.1 Myotis davidii | reverse complement strand
CCTGGTCCTCAGTTGCCAGCTCTTTCCACATGCGCCTCCGTACCTCTGCACTTTACTTCCACACCTCCTCTGAGTCTTAGTGTGCTTTTCTCTTTCCTTCTAGTTGTAGAATTTCCACTGAGCCACCCTTCCTGTGGTTCTGGATGATATCTGTTTTGTCTTTTAGTTGTATTTTTGCAGTGGTTATGCGAGGCAGCAATTTCAGGTATTTACCTATGCTGCATCTTGGTTTCTCCCCCAAGGGTTCTTTTACTATTTTCCAAGGTAGTCTTGAGGAACAAGGGATCCAGAGCCTACAGAATCCTGTCATTCCAAGAAAACATCTCAATTGCCTCTAGTTCCATGGTGGAGCTAGGCTGGCTGTTACTGCCTTTTACTCTCTGGCTTACTGCCTTTAACTCTGCAGTAAGTTTCTCTGTTCTTGGGAATTAAGAATATCCAGGTACTTCTAATTTAGGTATCTGGACCTTTTTTTTTGGCATACTTTGTGTCCTTTTTCTGCTGAATAGTGTTTCTCTCTGCCGTTTCTTTATCAAAGCAGTGTTGTAGTTAAAATGTCATCTACATATTGTGGTAGAGTCATATTTTTAATCTTTTACAAGAGCCTCTCCAAAGAGGGCTGGGGAGTTTTTGAAACCTGGTGGTAACACAGTCCAGCAATGCTGGGACTTGGATGGGTGTCAGGATCTTACCATTCAAATGCAAAAAATCTTCTGGGAGTCATGGTCCAAGAGAATGCAAAAGAAAGCATCCTTTAAATCTAGAACTATATAGTGTTCGCTAGGTCCTGGGGGATTGGCCAACAGGGTAGAGGGGTTAGGAACAGTGGTAGGGTGTATATACTTCATTCATGGCACTTAAGCCTTATACAAATCTATATTCTCCTGGGTTCCATTTCTTAAGGGGAAGGATGGGGGTGTTACAGGGTGAGTGACAAGGCTGAATGAATCCTATTCTAGAAATACTTTTAGGATAGGGGCAATTCCTATTTTTGCCTCATGTTTCAAGGATTATTGTTTAACGCAGGGCCAGTGGTCTACTGTTTGATTACTACTTTAAAAGGTAGGGCATTCTTTGCCCTTCAAATTCTCCTTGTGCCTGAATAGCTGGAATAACCTGGTCAAGAATCTCTGTGGGTATAGGTCTTTGACCTTTTGAGACCCAGTGGAGTAGGACCATGAAATCTTTTCCGCTATCATTGGGAATTAGGTGCTTTAACTTTATCTTGGTTAAGTGTATGGTAGCCTCCAATTTACTTAGTAGGTTCCTTCCTTAGAGGGGAACTGGACACTCACGTACATAGAGAAAAGAATGGGACCCTATTTCACATGTCAGAGTCTCAAAGAATTTCTTTGTGTCTGGGTTTCTCAACACCCCTTTAATATTACATTCCCTCTTGGAGAGGGGGCCTTCCTGGCTAGTAAGAACAAAGTAACACAGGTATCCTCATGGGAGATTGGAATATTATCCTTTGGAGCCTAAAGGGGAGCCCCCTGACCCCGAGTCAGTCTTCATCTGGGGTAACTGCAAAGAATTAGGAGTTTCCCTTTCTTCTCTGAGGACGATTAGGGAATTATTTCTTCCAGTGACTCTTTTGTTTGCAATATACACATTAGTTAGACTCTAGCTTTGCTGGACAACTTTGGTTGGTCCCACGGTGGGGCCTGGGGTTACTCACATAAGATGGTCTTCTGCCTTTTGTCTCCTCATTACCAAAAGCCTAGAGGGTGACAGCCAGAAAAGCAGCTTGTTTTTTTTCATCTTTCCTTCTTCCTTTTTTTTTTCTGTCACATCTCTGTTGTTGAAAATCCTAAAGGCTGCTTCTATTAATTGGGAGGTGGGAATGGTAGATCCCACCGCTATCTTTTATAACTTTCTATAGGTATCGGAGCACTCTGAGATATGAGGTGGGTATTCAGGATAGCTTCACTTCCTGGGTGGTGTATTATTACCTTAAGCATTTTTTAAAATTTTCTAAGAATTATCTCTTAGCTTTTGTTGGATGTTTCTAACTTTGCCCCAATTTGCATGGCAGCAACCAGTGTCCTTCATACCCTTCAGCAATAGGTTCCTGTAATACTCAAGGTGAGCCCAGTTTATTCTGTCATTGGAGTCGCACTGAAGATTAGTATTGGGAATTAACTCATCTGCTGGCTGCCAGATTTGATTATTAGACTGAGAAGTATGTTTATCAGCCTCTTCCTTGGCTTTTAACAGTACTGTCATTTTTTCCTTAATAGTGAGGAAGATGGTTAGGAGGGCTTGAATATCTCCCCAAGTGGAATTATAGGTCATGAATATACCACTAATCAAGCTAATAAACCTCTCTGGATCAGCTTGAAGTCCCTTAGTATTTCCCTTCCAATATACAGATCTGATGTTGAGAAAGGAACATGTACAGTGACCATTCATTCCCTCTTCCCTGTCCAGAACCTGTCTGAGGGGGCACAATTTAGCCTCTGGGTGAAAACTAGTACCTTGACAGGTAGTGGACTTAGGGATCAGGGTGGGAGTATTAATTTTATGTTCTGGAAACGTTTTCAACGGCGTTCCTAACAGATTAGAGGGACCAAAAGAATTGGGAGGCTGATAGTAGGGAGGGAGAGCAAAAGGGAGCCTAAAAGAAGCAGGCCTCCCTGAGAGGGAGGCAGGGTTCTCCTAGTTTGAGGACACCTGGGGGCAAGCAATCAAGGAGGTCTTCTCTGAGAGGCCCTCGAGAACTGGCAATATCTTGCCTGATGGCTCAGTTTCCAGTCCTTGGGTTCTTTTAATATATTTCCTATTTTTCTTAAGAGGTATTTTCAACCTTTCAAACAACCTGGCACTGACCAGTAACAGTATAACTGACTCCCAGCTTGCCAAGAAGGCCAGTAACAGAATTCCAGGGTGACTACCATAAAAATACTGGCACATTTACATATCAGACAAATAAGGCAAATGCAAATATATACATAAAGAATAAAATCCATTTCCTGCTTGCCAGGCAACCAGACCAGAGATTGTCACCGAGGATGTCTTGGATATGCCCCTCAGGCATTCCTCAACCCTCCATTGTTAGATGTAAGTTGGGCCCTGAATCAGGCATCCCAAAGATAGTTCCTGTCCAACCAACCAGAAGCGAAGTGTACACTAGAACTGAAACTACATTTCTGACAACCCTATACCCAAAATGGGAATAGAAACACTAATTAACGCACCTAATGGGGCTGACATTTAGTAATAACGTTTAGAACTGCCCAGACCTTGATACCCTTTTCTTATCTAACACTCTCTCCACCACCTTCTGAAGTGCTGAACAAAACATGTTTAGGGGTTACTATGCTTTGCTGTCGGGACAGGCCAGGCAGCTTTTCCAGTGGTCAGCAGTAAGTGGGAGTCTCATATAGAACAGACCCCTCTGTTCTATAGTTTTATTCTCTTTAAACCTTTCAGTTACATTTATACCATTGAGATCCTGTGAAGCTTGTCCTGTTTATATTTTAACATTCAGCAAGAAAAACATTTAGTAATAACATTTAGAACAGCCCAGTCCTTGATACCCTTTTCTTATCTAACACTTTCTCCATCATCTTACCCCCACCACCACTCTAACCCTCTGGACATTCTTTTTTTAAGACCGGCATTCTGGATTTGTCACATTACTTAATTGTGATGTATTTTATTTGTTTTCTGACTCCCTATATTTTCTGTGAAGTGGAAATTAGGTCTAAAAGTTTCATTATATTCAGATTAAATATTGTTGGCAAGAATACTAAGGATTTTCTGATCTTAATATTACATTACAACAGAGGACATGTAATATCAGATTGTCCCACTATTAGCGACACTAAAGTTGCTCACTTGGTTAAGGTGGTGACCAAAAGATAGCTCCATTGTAAAGATATATTCCCATTTTCATTTAGCAGGTAATTTGAAGGACAAAATTTAGGTCCCAGTCTTTTCAGCCATGAGCTGACCAGTAAGAGAATGATGCTGGAAAAATGGGAAGAGGTCCATATTCCCCTGATCTTGATAATTTATTGAGAGAAAAAAATAGCAAGAAAAAAGTATAATACAAAGCTTACTAGTTGAACCCTTTTTAAGTTGCAGACTGTACTTGATAATAAGTGACACTTTGACTCCTTATTTGCACTGTCTCCTCATGCTGTTTTGTTTCTAGTGATAATAAAAGACTTTATTCTATTCTATTTCCAAACCCATGGCAGCATATTACAACATCAAGGACATGCTGGCTGATGGTCTCATTTAGTCATTGAAGTGCTTGTTGCATCCTATATAATAAAAAGCTAATATGCAAATTGTTCCCTCGACCAGGAGTTCGACCAGTGGCGGGGCCAGCTGGCCTACTGCCTGCGGCCCCTCCCCCAAGCCAACCTGGCCCAATTGACCCAGATCGAGGTGGGCTGGCCAGACCCCACCTGTGCACAAAATCATGCACCAGGCCTCTAGTTGTTTTATATTGGTTTCTGGTATATGACTAAGCAGTCATCACGCAAATGATAGAATGTAGTTTATGTGATGTTTTGCTCCTTGCCACATTTTCCAAACTTAAATGTTGAGATGAAAGCCCTTAATATACTCTTTTTTTTTATTTTTTATTTTTTAATATATTTTATTGACTTTTTTACAGAGAGGAAGGGAAAGGGATAGAGAGTTAGAAACATCAATCAGCTGCCTCTTGCACACCCCCTACTGGGGATGTGCCTACAACCAAGGTACATGCCCTTGACCGGAATCACACCCGGGACCCTTGAGTCCACAGGCCGACACTCTATCCACTGAGCCAAGCCGGTTAGGGCCCTTAATGTACTCTTTATACTAATTGTTAGTAGTACACACCTAGTGATAATTTCTTAAACTCTTTGTGTGAATAGAATATTCTAATTAATATATTAAACTTTCTTTCATGAAAATTCAGAGATTAGGGATTTTTTTCCTCCCAAATCATTTTGAAGACTATTTCTGAATATCAGTTTGTTTGTTTTTAAATAAGTCAAGGTATAATAAAAGTTAAAATAGGCATGTGTGTTCTGATAATAAATTAGAGAATAAAATTATATTCTTTAAAATCTTTAATTAAATAGTGAATAAAGAAGCACAAAATCTTGATCAGAGTTACTAATATGGGGAATGCATATGGGTTCAGTTATGTGAAATACAGCTTCCTTGAGTTAAAATATAGGGTTCTGAAACCAGTTTTCACGCTGGGTTAGTTTATAATCCATTGACAGTCAAATAATGCAAGGGGTGTGTGTGTGTGTGTGTGTGTGTGTGTGTGTGTGTGTGAGAGAGAGAGAGAGAGAGAGAGAGAGAGAGAGAGAGAGAGAGAACGAACATGCAATCACTGTACCACAACTTTATGATTTAGGAAGTAGTTCTTTGACTTACCTTAGCTTTTTTGACTGTTACTGAATTTTACAGAATGCATACATGTTGGTCATACAGTTTGTTGCAAGCTTTTCAGTGTTCTCTCTCCCTGGGATATTGCAGAACTGCAGTACAACTAAACTTGCTGTATATTTACTAGCTCTTAGTGGGTAAGGTAGAGTCTAGCACACTGTTTTTCTATCAGCTGTTTAAATAAAATTAGGATCTGTCTATCTCTCCCATTCTTGTTTTCCCCTAGAAAATTGCTGGGAAGAAAGATGCAATTTTAAAAATGTTGGCAGAAGTTATAGTTTAATCAAAGCTGTAGGATAAGCATTTCCTATGTGCTCATAGACCTCCCTGTAGGCTTGACCCTTCCCTGGAATAGAGCAGATGGAGACAGCACATGAAGCCATTGCTGATAGCAAGCTGACATTCTCTCCCCTTTGTCTGTTTTGCTTTGGGTTTTTTTTCCTATCCCCACCTCCTCTTACTGTTTTTTTTTCTAAGTTTTAGTTAGCCTTCCATTGACTAAAGATATTGTTTAAACCCTGCTGGTAAAGGTATGATAGCTTAACCATGATTTATACTCAAAACTAAGAGCCCTACCCCCAATCCCTCAAACAAACAAAATAAATATATTGCCAGCAAGAATGGCTTTAAAATTAATAAAGGAGAATAATATCCAAAATAAACAGTTATTATTCAAGTAATTTCAAAATGTTTCTTTGAATGACCAGTTTATTGTCACAATTTTGTTTTAATTGTAGGTGAAGTTAAAATGAATTATTTGGGCAAACCATATGTAGCCATGGTTACAACATACCAAATGGCAGTTCTTCTAGCCTTCAACAACAGTGAAACTGTCAGCTATAAAGAGCTTCAAGACAGCACACAGATGAATGAAAAGGAACTGACAAAAACAATCAAATCATTACTTGATGTGAAAATGATTAACCATGATTCAGAAAAGGTATGGGAATTTAAAGCTCAAGGAATTTAAGCGTTGTAAACATTAAAGCATTTTCATGGGATGTTCACAGTATTGAAAGTAGGTTATAATTGTTAATGCCCTTGGTACTTTGGAAAGCACTTGAATCAGCTACATTACTGCTGGTTCCTTACAACTGTGAACTTGAGGTGTCACAGAGAAGGCTATGTAAATTGGTGCCTATGTGCCCTTTACAGTTTGATTTTCTTTGTCCTATACTATGACAATGTACTAAAAAATTGGAAAAAAAATTGCCATTGAGAATTTTTGATTGAGTTTGAAAACTGTAGCTTATCTTAAAACTTTCCAAGATTTTTTCCCCCATGTTTTTTTGGTTAATGTTTAACTGTATGGTTCTGTAGTAGGAAATAACAGCCTATTGATGTCATTTGTATGATATTTAACATATGTAACTAGAACCCAAACACACTCACTTTCATATCCTTTAATTTCAGAACTCAAATAACCTCCATATTTTTAAAATACCTATCATGAGACTAGCAAGCCAATAGTATATTCCTCTTTCTTTATAACTTTTCTTTACAGTAGTAAGTTTTTGTTATTATAATACT
This sequence comes from Myotis davidii, assembly GCF_000327345.1. Lineage (NCBI taxonomy): Eukaryota > Metazoa > Chordata > Mammalia > Chiroptera > Vespertilionidae > Myotis > Myotis davidii. Next base: position 27,875 of record NW_006281730.1, on the reverse strand, counting down.
AGAGGCCTGATACATGAAAATTCATGCAAGAGTAGGCCTTCCTTCCCCCAGCGGCCAGCACCGGCTTCGCTCCGGCTGGCTGCTAGCAGGAACCCGGGACCCAGGCTGCTTCTCTCCGGCCACTGGCAGGCACCCAGGACCCAGGCTTCACTCTGGCCCCAGCTTCGTCTGGAAGGATGTCTGGAGTGATGTCCGAGAGGACATCTAGTCTAAATAGCATATTGCCCTTTTATTATTATAGATATCTTGGATAATTAAATGGTTTTTAAAAAGCAACTGATGTGGGTTAAATCTCCTACTTCAAATTATTGTACCTATAAGAAAAAAATTCTTATAGATGGTATTTCATTTTTATTTTGGTAAAGTTAATAGCCTACAACTTCTCTCATCAATTCATTTTGCCAACATCTCTAAGATTATGATAACATTTTATATCCTATAGTTGAACAGTTCTAAATTACATATATTCTGAAATTCAAATCTTTCAAAGGCTTTTCTTAATTTTGAGAAGTGATTAAATTTTTTTACTTCAGAATCTTTAAATGTTAAAATTCTTAATATTAAGATTTTAAATACAGAAATTAATTATGACTTAAAACAATAAACTTATTTTAAGTTAAAAAATTTTAAGCTTAATTGCTGAAGTTAGAAGTTATATATATATTTTTAAATGTGTTATTTTCACTGCCCAAAAATATACAAAATAAATATAGATTGCACATTAAATTTCAATTATGAATCTGCTGGTTTCTTAGAATTTCTTAATTTATTATTGAAACTGAGTCTATCTACCATACCAAGTGCTTCTTTTTTTGTTGTTGTTAGTCCACATCCAAGGATATCTTCTCCATTGATTTTCAGAGAGAGTGGAAGGGAGGGAAGGCAGGAGGGGAGAGAGAAAGAGACATCAACATCACTTGGTTGCCTCCACATGTACCCCGACCAGGGATAGAACTTGCAACCCAAGCACATGTCTTTGACAGGAATTGAACCCTCCACCCTTCAGTGTGAAGGTCAAAGCTCTAACCACTGACCCACACCAGCCAGGGCCTACTTAAGTGCTTCTTGATCCTGCTGATAGAGAAATTTCAGTATATGATATGAGTGGCTTTCTTAAGCCTGATAGAAAAGTTGTGATTCTAAAAGTTGCCTTAAAAACTTTCACTTGAGGAAAGGCCACTTGCTTCTGGCAGAGTGAATAAAACATGAATTGAAGAGCAGACTCTTGGCAGAATCACACCAGGGTCATGGAGAAATGATACTTGTGTGCCACTGGAAACAGCTTGCTTTTATAGTCAGGTAACTTATAATTGGTTTTGTTATTGCAGCACTTAAAAAAACATTTGGTTGGCCGAAACCGGTTTGGCTCAGTGGATAGAGCGTCGGCCTGCGGACTGGGGGGTCCCAGGTTCGATTCCGGTCAAGGGCATGTACCTGGGTTGCGGGCACATCCCCAGTGGGAGATGTGCAGGAGGCAGCTAATCGATGTTTCTCTCTCATCGATGTTTCTAACTCTCTATCTCTCTCCCTTCCTCTCTGTAAAAAATCAATAAAATATATTTAAAAAAAAAAAAACATTTGGTTGTTCAGTTTTTCAAAATGGGGTGATGGGAAAATTATGAGTCGACATTTCATAAAAATTAAAATGTCAAGTTCTGTTTAAGCCAGTGAGCTTGACTCTTTGTCTTATCCAAAGGTAATATATATAATAGGCCAGAAATTTGCTTACTTATTTAATCTAAATTGATTAAAATTCTATCAAGTGTAAAATTAGAAAAGAATTGTTTTTTACTTCTTTGATTGAAAGAAGACAATCATTTTTCTCTCAAATAATCTTTATAATGTAAAAGATTATGAGAATTTAGGATGTTTTTTCTTGGTTATTTCATAGCATATTGTTTGCAGCAACTCTTATGTAATGGTTTTATGTTTTTATAAATATAAGTGAATTATTTGTAATTGTAGGAAGATATTGATGCAGAATCTTCATTTTCATTAAATATGAACTTCAGCAGTAAAAGAACAAAATTTAAAATTACTACATCAATGCAGAAAGACACACCACAGGTAAGAGCTTTTCTATGTCATTTCTTTTGGAAATATTAAAGCATTGTACTTTGCAAGTAGAGTAACAATGAGAAATGATGCAAAACTCTGCACATCAAAATTAATAATATGATATATCTTTTTTGGCATATTCTTTGCATTTACTAACCTTATAAACAAAATCTCTGCTAGTAGTTTAGATTTTAAAAACAGTGGTATAATGGGTACCTAAGGAAAAGTGTGCTGCATTGCTCTTAAACTAAATGTATTGCTCTGCTTTGCATCTTTCTAAAAATTCCTATCTTGAATAGTAATATAATCTCTTAGATTTTTCATTTGTAAAATAAGGGAAAGTTTTACAACTAATTTCTTTCAAAGGAAAATTGTTAAAAATGCTTCTCAAAGTTTCATGTGTAAATGAACCACCTGGGAATCTTGTCAGAACTCAAATTGTGATCTATGAGGTGTGGAGTGGAGTCCAGACTACCAGATAAGCCAGTTTGCATGTGTACTGTTGATTTCTTTAACTCAGCAGTGATTATTGCTTATTTCTGGGATAGCCTGTTCACATCACTTACGCTTCCTAATTGCTACCTATATCGTTGGGCTTGGGGCAGGATGTGAAGGTATATATGATGTCAGGCCCACTTCAGGAACTTCCCCATGGGGAAACAAATGTTAATGAATTGCTATTAAATTTGAACCCTAAAATGTTCAATGTTCTATTTTCCTTCAGACTAATGTATGATAATTTGTAAGATATGGGTTATATTTTTATCTGTTAAAAGCCGTTATGAGATCCCTATTAATGTGGCATTGCCTACTTCTATGCCTTGCTTCTACTGTTACCTTGAGCTGTATGATTTATGCCCTTTTTAGCCCATCCTTTCTGGCTTCTCTGCTTAAGCCAAATAGAACCCTCCACAGTTCTTCCCCTTGAAGCCCAATCCAGTATGCACTTGGAGCCATTTACTGAAGCATCTAAAAGCATTGTGGTATAGTGTCTGTACTCACTGAAAGGACAGCATTCTTGAAAATTACTGTTCTATGTCATTTAAGTTCTAAGTCAAGTCTCTGTTTATCATTATTTATTCTCCTATACCAGTGGTCTGCAAACTGCAGCTCGCAAGCCACATGCGGCCCTTTGGCCCCTTGAGTGTGGCCCTTCCACAAAATACCATGTGCGGGCGCGCACGTACAGTGTGATTGAAACTTCGTGGCCCATGCGTAGAAGTTGGTATTTTGTGGAAGAGCCACACTCAAGAGGCCAAAGAGCTACATGTGACTCACAAGCCGCAGTTCACCGACCACTGTTACCCTCCTCTACCCAATGCTCGGTATTGATTAGAAATTTATTTAAATTCACTGATAAAATGAATTCAGAACAATTATGATTTACTGTCTCATTTACTTTTTCCTACCTGTAAACAGGAAATGGAACAAACTAGAAGTGCTGTAGATGAGGACCGGAAAATGTATCTCCAAGCTGCTATAGTTCGTATCATGAAAGCACGAAAAGTACTTCGGCATAATGCCCTTATTCAAGAGGTAAAAGAGGGAAAAGTCTTCAAAACTTCTTGGGGTAGAGAGTATTACCAATGTACAGATGAATAATGTTTCTTTGTAAAGATGATTACAGAAATCCAGTGATTCGCAAATAGAATAAAGATATGCTTCATTACATAATGGGAACAGTACCCACTTTTAATTTCAGAATTAAGTTCAGATTTGCTTTAGCTTGAGTTCAGAGGTATAAACTTCACCAGTTTACTGAGTCTTTTCTCCAGTTATTGGAGGAAGTTGACCACATCAAAGACTCATTCCATAAGTATATTGAGTGTCTATGATGCGATAGCACTGTGTTTGCTGTTGGGAGTTTAATGCAGAACAAAGCAAAATGTGGTTCCTGCCCTTTTGTAGTTCACAGTATAATAGGGAAGAAATACATTATTGAAATAATCTATATATATAAAAGCCTAAGCGACCACCCGACCACTCAACTGGTAGCTATGTCGTGCACTGACCACCAGGGGGCAGATGCTCAACGCACAGGCATGGAAACATGGAACAGACTGATGAATCTCAGAGGAAAGTGGGGAGAGGAGAGGGTGAGAAGAGATTAACCAAAGATCTTATATGCATACTAGAGGCCTAGTGCACAGATTTGTGCACCAGTGGGGTCCCTCAGCCTGGCCTGCGGAGATCAGGCCGAAACTGGCAGTCTGACATCCCCCAAGGGGTCCTGGATTGCGAGAGGGCACAGGCCAGCCTGAGGGACCCCACCAGTGCATGAATCCATGCACTGGGCCTCTAGTATGCAATATAAAATTACAGTAACATGCACTGAAAAAAGTTATACAATACTGTGAGAATGTACATAAAAATCTTGAAGTGTTACTTCAGCTAAAAGCTGAAAGTTGAATAAGGGAAGCTTAAGGGTATGGGTATTTAGATAGATTAATTAGTTGATAGTTTAATTTATTTATGTATGAATATTAGATTTTGCTATATATATGTTTTGCATTTTAATTTCTTCACAACATAAACATTAGGCTTTTTCCTTACTTTGCATAAATTATTATTTTTGGACATGTCAGAATTGATCTAATTCTCCGTCTCCTTATGCACTGCTCTCTGAGTTTAAAATTTTTAATATTGTTATGGCACTCGCTTACTTGATATATCATGTGTATCCATTTAAGATGATTTTATTCTGTTTAATATAATTTCATAATTATTTTAAGTATATTTTTCTATATGGCTTAGATATCCTGATGGAACCTCAATAAAACTGAGAAACTTTTATAGCTGATTGGTTAAAAGTAATTATTTATGACTGATTAATTGGCAGTAGTTTGACACCCATGTCTCTCTTACAGGTGATTAGCCAGTCAAGAGCTAGGTTTAACCCTAGTATCAGCATGATTAAGAAGTGTATTGAAGTGCTGATAGACAAACAGTACATTGAACGCAGCCAGGCTTCAGCAGATGAATACAGTTACGTAGCATGATGTTGCTCTCCTCTGTGTGAGTGTGAGAAGATCATTGCCATCACCATTTGGTGTGTTCCTGTGGGGAAAAGAGCAGGCCTATGCCTCCATAATTTGGTCATTTGGCAGCCCCTGTTTTTCTGCTGTTTACAACATCACCAGTGCCACGTCATGAGCGTCAGAGAAAATGCCTAGAGATATTTCAAGCTCATGTCATTATGACATTTCTTAAACCTTTATTAAAGAATGAGTGAAGTATTGCTGAAATGTGGAAATTTGGTTGGGTACCATGCTTTTTCTCCCCTTCACGTTTGCAGTTGATGTGTGTTTTTTTTTTTTAAATGTATCTTAAAGGACATAAAATAAAAAACTTAAATATCGTAATATGACAGATAACCTAATAATTGTATCTACATTAAAATGACAAACATGATATTGCTGCTTGTCAAATAAAAAAATAAAGAAATAGAGTGCCTTTTTTATGTGGATGGAGTATTACACTAAATCATATATAAATGTTCCTGAGTCATCAAAGCAGCAAATGCAGCTTTAGTTGCATTTTTATCTGAATGGTTTAATTCACTTGTACTCCTACTTAAATCTTACTGAAATATGTCGATTTTTCTAGAGTGCATAAAAATGCATTCAGCATAAAGAATATTTTCTTTTTAAGGATTGGACCTACAATGGATATGAGCATTTTGAATATTGAGGATTTAATTCCATCAAGAGTTTCTGGTGATGTGCCATACCACAGAAATGGAGTATGAGGGGAATATGTGGTGACTTCCAGTCTGGCATAGGAAGAGTCTTTGATTAAAAAGTCATCTCCTGTTTTCATAATATATTATTTCTAACATAGAATATGCTACCACTCTATCGCCTTCCCCTCTACCTTTCTCTGAGTTGCAAGAGATCCTGTCATACCAAAAGATCCTTATACCCCTCTAACATTTCCATGCTAGATTCATAAGTCACAGCTATGATTAGCAATGGATAGCCTAAATACTTTTTTAAAAATCTGTATATTGGTACGTGCTGCCAGACTCTGTTGGTTAAGAAGGCGTCCTGGCCCAAGGCCCTCCTCTTGAGTTACCAGCTCATCATCATGGAGCAGGAGACTACGTTTATTTTAATCAAGAATTGGAAGGGAAACAAGTTGGAACCATCCTGGGAAGGACCCTACCTCATCTTCCTTACCACTGAGACTGCTGTTCGGACTGCAGAATGAGTTTGGACCCATCACACATGGGTTAAGGGCGGACCACCAGCTTCTCCGGGTGGAAACACCTCAACGTGGACAGCCATACCAGGACATAGCCCCTTGAAATTAATGCTAAAGAAACTGTAAGCTGTCTATTTGCTTTAGGCTCTGGCAAATTGTAGGGCTTACAATGTGGGCTGGGGAAATGTGTACAATCCGGATCATGCTTACCCAGTTAAGTTATTGATTATAGATAACTTGAATGACTTGGCTATCTCAGCCTTTAGACCAAAAGATTGGCTAGGACTAGATTTAGGAGTAGATGTCACAGGACAAGATTCCCTAGGCCAATGCCACCACCATGCAAATAGAAGTAGGACATAAGGGAATGAATGCCTGGGTGGAGTGCATTAAATATTCTGTACACTCCCTAAATAAAAGTGACTGTTTACGCTTGTGCGGCAGGAAGGCTAGAGGCCCAAGTGGATAGACCTGAGACAGTAACGGGATGGAATGTATGCTTGCCTTGTATCAGGAGGAAATCGCCTGGGGGAAACACTTCCTGTAAGACTCTCTCCCTGTTGCTCCCATCCAACAGAGGTAAAGAGCAAGGACCCCACCACCACCACCCAAAACAATCTGGCCCCTGTCCTGTGACATAAACTATACCTCCTGCCTCTCAAGGTGGGAGAACAGTACTCAGAGTTTATGGGAAATTTATCCAGATGTATAAATGGCCGAGTATCCTCAGAAGCCAATCATTCTGCACTGCGATACCCTGTGTTGATATCTGGTGGTGGTATGGGGGACCATTACTTGTGACCTTTCCCAGCACTTGGAGTAGAACATGTGATCTGATACAATTGGCTATCCCTTTCACTTTGGCATATTGTAAAGTTTTTTCAGTAGACTAGGAAGAAGAGAGAGAGTCCAGGGGTCTCCTTTGATCTCCATATTTACATAGATTCCATTAGGGTTCCAAAATGAGTTTAAAGCTAGAAATCATATTGCGGCAGGGTTTGAATCAGGACAGGACTGGTCCACGGTAAACAAGCATGTGGAATGGATTAATTACATTTACTATAACCAGCAAAGGATTGTTAACTATACTCAAGATGTAGTTAAAGTTATAGCTGAACAACTAGATGCCACCAGCAGGATGACCTCGGATATGATTCTGGCAGAAAAAGGAGTTTGTGTAATGTTGGGGGGCAGTGTTGTACATTCAACCCTGACAGCACAGCTCCAGACGGAACCATTACTAAGGCCCTACAGGGATGAACAACTTTAGCTGATGAGTGAGCTGAGAATTCTGGAATTGAGGATCCTTTCTCCGATTTACTAGAGCAATGGTTCAGAAAGTGGGCGGGAATGATGGTATCCATATTCACTTCTTTGATAATTGTGTTAGGAGTCACAGTCATGGGATGTTATATCATCCCATGTATGAGAGGTCATATCCAGAGGTTAATTGAAACCGCATTGACCAAACAGCAAAATAATCTCCTTCTCCTGACACTGCAAAACATTAAAGACAGCGAGTGTTAGCCGAGTTTAAAGAAGAGTTAAATAAGAAAAGGGGGGAATTGTAAGAATAAACAATCTTTTCTGTCAAAGAGGGAAGTTTGGCAGCTCCCCATTTTGAAACAGCAAAGGTCAACTCCTCCCTTTGTCCTTTAAATTAGCCAATTGTGCAAGAATGTGAGCTTAGTTCTGACCAATCAAGAGTGAGGGACAGATGATGTTCATCAGGCATAAAACCTTGAGCAGACTGCCTGCTCAGTGTACACGCTGCCAGAGTCTGTCTTAGTACATACCCTTCTGCAGAAGATATTTTCCTTGCAAAAAAATTTGTATATTGTATTACACCAGGTGCCACTTGTATAGAGACATGAAATTCCATTATTTTGTTTATTATATATATCAACAGCCAGTATTAGAATACTCTGGTCTGTTATATTATCTATTTACCCTATTTTCCCCACCACTACAACACACACACACACACACACACACACACACACCTTTTTAAAGCTAGAATCTTTTAAAATATTTTCCACACAAACCATTTCACTTATAATACTTTAGTGTATATTCTAACAAATAAGGCCTTTTATAAAAAATAAAAACAATTGACTTTTACAGTTGGTTTGATTGTACTTTTTCTAACTCATGTCTCTTAAGTGTTTAAAAAAAATCTCCTGAGCTTATAATAACTTATATACTGTGTACCTCATTTTACCTTTCTTTCTAGAGAGAAAATAATGGCAAACCATATAATATACATTCCACTGTCAAAAAAACAAACGTTTGTTTTAATAACTTTTTGATAAAGTTCCAAATTGATTCCTTTTTTCTTAAATTTTATAAATCTTAAATCAAGTCTTACCCCATTATCTGTCAAGAAAATATAGGGTGGGGCAAAAGTAGTTTTACAGTTCTCCTATGGAAAATAATAGAATAATTCATTAATAATACAAAAGTAAATTCTGTGTTTTGTGTACTCACAACTATAAACTACTTTTGCCCAAGCCTGTGTATTATATTGGAAAATGGGCAAAATAATTGGGCTGAAGTCTACAGAAATGATTGGCAAGAGTTTCCTTCACATCTTTTTCCATTTTATCTGAAAGGAAATATATTAAAGTTATGTTCATGCATGAGTAAGAAAGAGGCCAGATATATTTAACCAAGCCATCAGCTCCAAAAGAAGCAGTGTTTAGAATGAATTTTAGGCCATATCTTCCCCTCAGGAGAATGAGGAAAGGGTTACAGTCTCCTGAAATCCTTACTGCAAGAGATCTGAGCACATAGCCCAGAGTAGGTTGTATGCTTCCTGCTTGTGGGCAGAAAGGGTTAGAGCTTAAAAAAGGAAAGAAGAGGAAGGACATGGCTATACATATATTGCCTGTGTAGAAGATGTGCTTTATTTCAGAAACCAAAAATTATGTAAGAAAAACTTTCAGAGGCTTAAAAAAAACAATACTGAGGTAGTTAACATGCATGAGTCAGATACATTTAACAGCTAGTGCACTTCTTGTCAACAATCCATTCTTTCCCTTTGAAACCATTTTAATTGCTACAGTAGATGCAGATTCATCATAGGATTTAGTTAAATATTTTATGATAATTTGATTTAATACAAACAAAAGAGTAGGCAGGCTGAGATTTGTATTTTACTTTATGTATAATGTATATCTAGCATTTTGTAACCTGTAAATCCTGCAGTGCTGTAAAATTTGATATATTTTTAACTTTTATTAACTGCAGACTGGGACAGGTGCTTCCACATATGTTCTTTTATTTGACCTTCATATAATCTTGTTGATTAGGCAATGTTCCTCTTGTTACTGAAACAGGTCAGGCCGCTTGGTAGGTGTTAACCAAAAGAACACTCCAAGTTGATTGTGTTAATAGGAACTTTATTGCAAGCCAGCGAACAAGGAGTGCACTGAGGATTATTTCCTGAGCAGTGCCTCCCCAGAACAAAAAACCACATGGTATTACAGGGATAGTTGCTTACATCTTCACATTTTAAGGTATATTTTGGGTGAACATGAGCAGAAGTGGACATGTAGAAGTGGACATTGCCTGTGTAGAAGACAGTATGTAAGCTCCACCTTGATCAGAGATTTTAATATTCTAATCCTATATAATAAAGAGGTAATATGCAAATTGACTGTCACAGCCCCCCCACAAGATGGCCGGCATGGGAGGGCAGTTGTGGGAGATCAGGCCAGCAGGGGAGAGCAGTTGGAGGCCCCCCCCCCACCCCCAGCAAACAAATTTCATGTACCGGTCCTTTAGTGAGGGTATAATTTTAAAAGTTCATCCTGTCAAAGAGTCCTCTGGTCTGGGGTGGTTTTCTTATCTTTACCTTCTAGCCCTGAAGGAAAACATCTCTCTGGCAAGCTTTGTTAGTAGTCAAGCAATAACCAAGTTTAGCAAATATTAGGTCATTACATAGCTTTTCTCCTGTACCTTCTGTACCTCCATAGATGAGGAAACTAATAAAGAGTGTTTTCCAGGAGTCATTGCCAGAAACTGCAGAATCTGAATTTAATCCCATTCAAAGCTGTGATCTTAATAAATATAGCACAGCCTATAGATAGAAATGGCTTCATTTTATACATTAAGAATAGTTTTCCCTGAATTTTAAAGAAAAATTTATTTCTAGTTAAATAACTTGTGATAATAAACACTTCATATTTTGGTTCTTAAAATACTTATTTAAGACTAAAAGCCCAGTGCACAAAAATTTGTGCC
>NW_006281730.1:16930-17340 GCF_000327345.1 Myotis davidii | reverse complement strand
TCTGGGGACCTCTTGGAGGATGTCCACCTGCTGGCTTAGGCCTGCTCCCTGGGGGATCAGGCCCAAGCTGGCAGTCAGACATCCCTCTGGTAGCCCAGCAGCCCTCGGGGGATGTCCATTTGCCAGCAGGGAGCAGACCTACGCTGCAGTCAAACATTCTTAGTGCTGCTGAAGAGGTGGAAAAGGCTCCCACCATCACAGCTGTGCTGGCAGCCATCAGCCTGGTTTGTGGCTGAGCAGAGCTCTCCCTGTGGGAGTGCACTGACCACCAGGGGGCAGCTCCTGCACTGAGCATCTGCCCCTTGGTGGTTAGTGTGTGTCATAGTGACCAGTCATTCCCAGTTGTTCTGTTAAGGTCAATTTGCATATTACCCTTTTATTATATAGAATAGAGGCTTGGTGCACAGGGG
>NW_006281730.1:5088-16594 GCF_000327345.1 Myotis davidii | reverse complement strand
TGGGGTTTATTTATCTTCTATAATTGAAACTTTGTTGCTTTGAGTGGAGCTCAGAGCCTGCCGCAGCAGCTTGGCTTCCTCCATCATTGGGGCAATCAAGCCTCCTGTCTGCTCCAGCCCTGTGGTTGCCGGCCGCCATCTTGGTTGGGTTAATTTGCATATAGTCGCTCTGATTGGCTGGCGGGTGTGGCTTAGGGTGTAGCAAAGGTACGGTCAATTTGCATGTTTGTCTTTTATTAGTGTGGATGTAAATATAATGGTTAGGCAAAGGGTACTTGTGAATATAATGTTTTATATTCACATGTACAACTATAGAACATTTATCTCAGATGTATTTACTTAATGCAAACCTGTTTTTAGTTAAAATGGATAATTTATTGAGCTCTTCATTTTTTATTCCTAGGACAAATTCTTGGTTGAGCAAGGTCAAAGTAAAGATGTTAACTTTTAATATTCTAATCCTAATCCTTGAGGCAGTTAAATATGGTTTTTAGCTAAGTGAATGGCAATTAATATAGTAGGCCCACTGGTTGAAGGTTGATAGTTTGTGAAGCATTTTTAAGGCTGAAGCAATTAAATTAGGCAGTCCTTACATGAAACAAACAACTTCTAGGCTAGAATTCATTAAAGGTAGGATTATCTTCATATGCAGTGACTGCACTTCATAGGGAATTCTAAGGTATTTTCCTTCCCCAGCCCTCCATCTATAACTCAGGAAGTCACCTTCCTTTCTTCATCTAGCAAACATTTACTAGTGTCAGGGTATAGTGGATACAGTTGCTGCAATGATTAGCCAAAAAGATAAGGTTTGTGCCCATATGGAACTTTTAGACATATCATAGTCATAAATATGTTATTCCAAATGTCAATACTTGTGAAGGGAAATCCTGGGTACTCTGAGGAGAGTTGCATGAGAGAAGTTAAAGGGTCAATGAAGGCAGGACAGCATATTCTAACAGGAGTGACAGCAAAGAACCTGAGGTAAGAAACAGCAGCCAGAACCTAAGAATCGAAAGACCTGTATGACTGAATCATGTAGATTTTAAGCAGGGGAGTTATATTTGCATGAAAAAATATTATGTTTTCTTAACTTGGGTGATGGGTGAATATTCATTTTATTATGCTTTATAGGGTACATATTTTCCTTTGGTGTTTGTGAGCTATTTCATAATATTTTCAGTTTAGTGGGAAATGGATAATCTGAATTAGGGTGAAGAATGAACTCTACAGGCTAATAACAGGGTTAAACCTCAGTAGAAGCAGTGGCTATCTCTAGAAGGATAAAGTAGATAAAATTGACAGTTTGATGATGGGTTGGAATGAGGAAATGGGTGAGTGAGGAAATGGTTGAATCAAAGAAGACACCTAGATTTTTGGCTTTCACAACTAATGCCACTTGGTGAGTGAGGAACCCTGGACAGGACGGGGATGGAGAAGGCATATATGGTTTTGGTTGTAATACCTTGCATTTGATGTGCTTTTGAGATAAGTGAGTGGAGCAGGCCCATCTGATCTCTACTGCATGAAAGCTCTGATCCTGAGCTTAGAAACCAATCCATAGAGACATTTTAGTCCATCTCATTTCTCTGACTCTAGCCCATGGATTAATATCCAGATTAAATGTGACTAGAGAGTAACTAACATTTGCCACATGAATATATTACATACATTTTAAGTCTTAAACACAAGAATGAAAGGGTTGAGGTTGTTTATAAAAGTTCTAGAATTTGCCTTCCTAGGACTTGAGTGGGTGTCTTTGTCACCTCACCTTGAGGCAAGGGAACATTTATAAAAGTTGTGTAATTGAACCAAAAGGAAATCTGTCATCTCCCTTTTTTTTAAAGGTGTAAATCATTTTATTCCTATGAGTCAATGGGCTATAAATCACTTGGCATAGATTTACAATTATTATCTCTTATAGTCACAAATCTTTGTCAACTTACTGGTTAAGCAATGCCCTTGAGGTAGAAATAGGTCAGTGTTTTGCATTTTCCTGACAAGTTTAACAATACCATTTTTCAGCAAAAGGAGGGAACCTTTGGGAATCAATTTATGGAAAAGAACTTCAGTAAGAAAGGAAGGGTTTTTAAGATTTTGTTTATTATTGTTTCCTTTTCCCCTGTTGTTAGTAGCTTACTATTTATAGTTGCAGTAGTTGAGAATTTCAGCCAGTGTTAAAGTTAGCACTGCAGGGGAAAGGGGAAAGTTAGTGGGTTGCTAATTTATTCCTTGCCAGATTGGTATTTTCCTTGACAGAGTTTTGGTGTTGCAGAAAAATATGTAAATTTTCTGTGACTTTTATAACCAGCTTTATTTAGGTATCAGCGTAGCACGCAATCCTATGCTGAGAGCCTCAACTCCTTAAAGTGGGTGGTTTCCTAGGGAAGAAAGGACAGACATGATAAGCGAAAATCTACTTTTAGTCGAAATAAACTGGGTTAGCATAAGTTGTTTAGCATAACATCTGCTCCAAGGAGGTCAGTGATACAACATAAGTACTCTGACATTAAAGGAAAAGTTGATTGCTGACTAGAAAAAAACAAAAAGCTGTTTTATCATTTTAGCTTATATACAGCTGAAGTGACTAAATTCAAATCAATGCTATGCTTTGAAGTAAATACCTGAGATTCCTGGTTTAAATGATACATTTTAAAATAACCACCTCTAAACATTGACAGCCAAAAAGGATGAGGACCTCCAGCCATTTGGTAAGTAGAATATGGAATGGAACCACAAGGTGTAAGAAATCCGGAAGTTGCCTGCTTTCTCTACTTGTCTCCTATGTGCTTGATCCTGGTTGGGGCCACCCTCTCCACTGCTCCATAATGCAAGGAAGAGAGGCACTCAGAGTAAGGATGAGGTGCCCACTTTGCTGCTGTCTTCCCACAAACGTTGCCTGTGTCTAAACAGAGGGCTCCAGTTTGCATTCCTTAGCGGGCTGCATGTTTAGGAGGTCAACCGTGTAACCTACCAAATATACAGCTTAGCAGGTAGCCTAGCAGAGACTTTTATTTTGAATTCATAACTTTGCTTAGCTTAACCTGTAAACACTTAGATCACCCTAGATGTTATGAGATTTTTGTAACCACAACCTATAATTTGCTGATTTTAACAGAGGGCTGAGACTTAATTGGTTAAACCTTTTATATCTACACCATCCCTGACATTGACAATGGCCAGACTGTTTTTTCAAGGACAAGCCCAGGATGATTTACAAGACCAGGGGCTGAACTGGCTCAAACTGCCTGAGGCTGACCAAAGTGGCCTGGAAAACCCTTTAGTGACCTCCCCATTAACCTTTCTCACTGTAACTTCATTTTAATACAAAAATCTCCCAGAGGCAGAGATTTTCCACCATTTTTTAACATGCAAGCCATGTTTTCTAACTGAAGGCACAGAAATGCCCCTACCTATACATTCAATGATAAAGCTCACCTTGTTGTTTATGCATGATTTCCCTAAATAAACACAAATCCAGTCCTTTGTTCAGAGACACATACTTTGGGGAAGTAGCTTTCTCAACCTCCTCACCCCCATTTCCTTGCCGGACAGCTGACAATAATGTATATTCCTTCTCATGAAATCTTGGAATTGTCATTTGGCTGGCAACTACTGAGTAATTGGACCCAGTTTGGTCTGGTAATGACCTTTGTTCTAAAAAAGTCAGTCAGGCTCACTGCCAAATCTCAATCCAATCTGATTAGATCTGAAAGCTCTGAGACCAATTTAAAGTCCTTGAAGCAAGCAATCTGGAATTCTCTGAGATGTAGATAAAGGAAGAGAAGGATCGGACAACTAGCTAATTCATTTTTGTACCTACTACACCATCAGGGATGACTGATAAAAGAGGAAATATGTGGCAAACTGAAAAATCTCATGGGACACAGTGGAACACAGTGTTAGAGTGCTGTCGTTTCTGAAGATAAACCAGAAATACAGTGAAGTGTGATGTGAACTCACTTAGGTTAAGTCCTTTTCTGCCTTGAAGTGTTTGTTAACTTATTTGTTTTGCAGTTGGTGGGTATGTTCATTTTTATGGGAATCATCTAATACCTTAGATCAGTGGTTCTCAACCTTGGCTGCACATTAGAATCATGTGGGAATCTTTTTAAAATCCTGATTTCTGGGCCTCATCCTCCAGAAATTCCGTTTCTTTGTTATGGGGTGGGGCCACAACATTAGTAACAAAGAAACAGAATTTCCGGAGGATGAGGCCCAGAAATCAGGATTTTAAAAAGATTCCCATGTGATTCTAATGTGCAGCCAAGGTTGAGAACCACTGCCTTAGATGATTGTACCCTGGTTGGGGCCACCCTATTCACTGCTCCATAAAGCAAAGAAGTTAGTTACTGCATTGGGTTGGATAATGCCGCCTCTCCCCCAAATCATGTCCTCTCAGAACCTGGAAGTGTGACCTTATTTGGAAATAGGGTTTTTGCTGATATAATCAAGGTCATAGTGGATTAGGGTGGACCCTAATACAATCATGTTCTTATAAGAAAAGGAAAATTTGGGCACAGATACACAGGGGAGAAGACCATGTGAAGACAGAGGCAGAGATTGGAGTGATACAGCAACAAGCCAAGGAACTCCAGGGCTTTCTGAGAACCTCTAGGAACTGAAGAATTGAGAAAGGATCCTCCTCTAGAGCTCTCAGGAGAGTACAGCCCTACCAACACCTTGGTTTTCAACTTCTAGCTTGCCGCTCTGTGAGAGAATAAATTGTGTTGTTTTGAGCCACCAAATTGATGGTACTTCGTAATGACAGTCTTAGAAAACTAATACATTTCCCTTAATAAAGTTTTCAAATGGGATTGCTTAATGCTCTATCCACTGAGCCAAACCGGTTTCGGCTGGGCTTTTATATTTTAAATATTTTATATTTTATTTAGGACATTACACTTTGGTATAAATGCCAGCTAAACAAAATCTTCTGGCTTTTCCTTAACAAAACATAGAGAAAATATTTCCCAAAGAATCACCACTTACCAGATGAAGAATGAATAAAAAGCCAAACTCCCACCCACAGGTATGATTGGTTAGTGTATTTGCAGAGAGAAGGTTTTTCTTCAACTTTGCATTTGCTGAGGTTGGAAAACAGACTCTTCCACAGGAACCTGAGGAAAGAATTCCAGGGAACTACACATGGGAGATTGTGGTATGGTGGCATGGTTTATTTGTGATGTAATATCAAGAGTTCACCTCCTGGCTTCCAATGTCCCATCTCCCTCTGTCCCACCATGGAAAAATACAACTGTGTTTTCAAACAAAGCCAAGGCAAAGGCCAGTGCCAAGAGTTTCTGCTTCATAGTCCTTGGAAGCCCATGCAGTCTGACATGGCCACTAGACCTGTCGCGTGCTCCCCAGTGGGAGAGAACGTGAACAAACATGGTGAGTGCAGGTCAGAGAGAGAAAGAGAGAGAGAGAGATTCTTTGTTCACCTGGAATTATGGAATTATGTATTCTGAGGCTTAGGAGGAGCCAGAAAGTTTTTGGAAATAACCATTTAGCTTTCCTGGGCTTGCATTGACTCCACCACTCTAGCCAATTTTCTTTTTCCCAGGTTTGACTGACAGGCCTCTAAAGTCCAGCACCTCCTCTATGCCATTTTGACTTCATTGCACATGTGCTTACCTCCCCTTTGTTCTGTCCCTTCCCTCAGTGACCTTAATGGAGAAAACAGATTGGTGGTTTCCTGAGGAGAGTGTGAAGCTATAGCTTCCTGGTGAAGCAAACAGGCCTCTGCTTCCCAAATGAATATGCTCAACAATGTCTGATTTCCCTTTGCTCTCTTTTCTTTTTTAAAATATACATATTTTATTGATTTCAGAGAGGAAGAGAGAGAGAGAGAGAGAGAAATATCAATGATGAGAGAGAATCATCGATCAGCTGCCTCCTGCATGCCCCTATTGGGGGTCGATACTCAACCACTAAGTCATATCAGCCAGGCTCTTTTCCTTATTAATAACCAGCTACCTACAGTAGCACACTCAGGGCAATGTGTGCGTATGATCTTCAATGCTCACTGGTCTGTCTGCTCTGCCTCTGCAAATGTACAAAACTAGGAGAAAATGAGGGAGATTTGAAGCAAACCCAAGCCTGCAGTAAAAACTTCAAAAAAGTCATTGCTAATAGTGAGTGTGTAGCATCCTCTGCATATACAGAAAGGCACACTAAAGAAACTCAATGTGGAAAAACTCCAGTTAGATCCTAGCATGTGGCTGTGGTCATGGTTTCTAATTATTTGCTGAAGAAAGCAAGCAGTTTTGCCCTGACTGGTTTGACTCAGTGGATAGAGCGTCGGCCTGTGGACTGAAAGGTCCCGGGTTCGATTCCGGTCAAGATCATGTACCTTGGTTGCACGCACATCCCCAGTGGGAGGTGTGCAGGAGGCAGCTGATTGATGTTTCTCTTCCATTGATGTTTCTAAATCTCTATTCCTCTTTGTAAAAAATCAATAAAATATATTTTTTTTAAAAAGCAAGCAGTATTCCAATAAGCAGTCTTCTCTCCTGGTTCTTCCTCTTGTTTCAGATTTCAATGTAGGAGTCTCTTGGTTCAGTCCATGAACTTTTTCTTTTTTCTCTTTTCATCAACCCTTTGGTGACTTCATCTAATTTAATGACTTTACTACTGTCTGTGTCCCAACAACATCCAAAATAATAACATCCAGTCCACACCTCTCTTCCATATTCCAGAAGTGTCCAATAATCATCAGTCTCCATACTTAGATGGTTAATGAACATCTCCGACTTAGCATATCCAAAACTGAACCCCTAATCTTCCCCCAACCCTATGTGTTCCTCTTACAACCTTGCCCATTGTAGTTGATGGCAATTTCTTCCTTCTAGTTTCTCAGGCCAAAACCCTTGGATTTTTTTTTTCTTTCATCTCTTTCTTTCACATCTCATAGCTCTACTTTCAGAACATATTCAGATCTGGCAAATGGGTCACCCCAGAGACAGTTGACACTAGCCCAGCAGCATAGCAGAAACGTATCAAGGCATAGGCTACAGGTAAGCATACCAGGATTACCTGAGGCAAGGGCACTCAGCAGTATGGAAAAATAGGAGCTGCCATCAGGGAAGGACTCAGCAGATGTCAGGGCCCAGCACCTGAGTAAGGAATTTTCAAGCAAAAGCCCAAGGCTTAGGGAACAGAGATTCATGTATGAGAAGCAAGACAAATCCCCAGTTAACCCTAGTGGAGCCTTGAGTGCCTCAGAAATAGGAAGACACTCATCAGAATTCGGACACCAGACAAGCCTGAGTTAGCACTGCTAGACTATAAACCTCTTCTATTGCACAGATTGGGTCTAGAGGACAAAATGGGGCTACAACCACAAGGGGGTTTGGAAATATGTGAGGTACTGGATTGGAAGTCACACTGGCCTGACAACATTCTAACAGGATTACCAAGTAAACTTGTTTCTGAAATACTCCATTTCCAAACAAGAAGAATGTCAGGCAGTTATGTGTCTATAGTGAAGACTTGAGATGTAGTTCCCAGGCCTTGTGTTTTATCAGACCCTGTAGGATCAATGCATTCAAGTTGGATGGGCCTTAAAGAGCAAATACTTAAAACTCTAACATTGAAAGATCCCCGTCTCAGAGCCTGACAGACTGGTCTCTGAATAAGCTTTTATGATATTTAAGTCATCTTAAGCCTACTGAAAGGGCTCCCAGTAGGTCTTGCTTTGCTGTCTCTACCCCAGCTTCCCTAATCTTCCCTAACGCTGCAATGGTGTTTCATTCACTAGGCCCACATGCACATCCAGCACACCGTGGTCTTGTGCATCCTGGGCCCCATAAAGTGATCTTAAACTATAGTGCTCCTTGTGCTTTATCCTACCTACCCTCTCTTCTCATTCCACTGGCCAAGTGCATTGGGCTGGCTTTAAACCACGGGTCTCTTCCCTTAATTTTTGTCCATTACCCAGCTTTATCCAAAGACAGCTTTTTCAGAACTCAGGTGATTATGAGGTACTTTGTCCTGTTGTCTCTTGCCCCCATACTCCCTGCCATTAGTGTTATGGTCCTTTGAAGAAAGACCTAGGAACTGTTGCCTAGAATCCTTTGCTGTTGTTCAACCTACTGCATTGGAGCACCTGGTTTCAGTGACTGTTCACCTGGTGCTGAATTTACCACATTATCTGACACTAGGTTTTGAGATAGCATGAAGTTCTTGCAGGAGCCACTCTAGCTATGTGATTTTTTCCATTCCTTGGTTCTACCACTTCTCCACAGATCTCTTCCCTACCTAGTTTCCCTTATGCCTCATGCCCAAGACAACCTATTGGTTCAAGGAGGTTCTCTGGAGCAGCAGAAAATACATGCAATCTCCTGTTGCATGGTAAATTTTCACAACTTATTTCCTGCAAACTAAGCATTCTTAATTTAATATGGTTCCCAAACCATTTTCTATAACAGTGCACGCTCTTTCGCTTTCTAACTGGGAAGTGTTTGTTAGATCAATTGTCAAGTGTTCAACTGCTGAAGAGGCTCATGACTTGCCTTCTTTCGCTTTCTAACTGGGAAGTGTTTGTTAGATCAATTGTTCAAGTGTTCACTGCTGAAGAGGCTCATGACTTGCCTCGAATGACTGGGCAAAGGAGGAGTTGGGTTTTGTTTTTTTTATCTCCTTCTGAGCATATACATATTGACTTGAGAGAGAAAGAAAGGGGGTGGGGAAAACATCAATGCATGATAGAAACATTGATCAGTTGCCTCCTGTATGTGCCCCAACCAGGGAATGAATGTGCAATGGGGATCAATCTTACAACCTTTTGGTGTATGGGATGGTGCTCCAATCAACTGAGCCACCCAGTCAGGAGCAAAGGGGACTTTTTTGGTGTGTGTTTTTTAAAGAGAAAAGTTTCTGGCGCTACTAGCCTCCTTTCACAATCACGTCAATATTTCAACTAAACTACAGAACAACCACCATTCAGAACCACCTGAAATCTAGCTGAGCAGAAGTCCTGCAATTAGGGAATTAAAAATGAAGCCACTGAGACTGGTAGGAGGGGAGTAGGCTCTGCAGAATTGTGGAACTGGCTGGTCACACACCCATGTGTGACAGTTTAAAACCAGGAGGGATATCTTGGCTGTGGAAGTTTCCCTGAGGAGCAAGGGGTCCCAGTCCCACACCAGGCTCCCCAGTCCAGTGTTCCAGTGCCAGGAAGAGAACTTCCCATAACTTTGGGCTGTAGAAACCAGTGGGGATTGTGGCTCAGTGACATGGAGGCTGCTGAAGCCCCAGGCAATTCCTCTTAAAGGGCCCACACACGGACTTACTCAGACTTACTCCCTCTGAGCTCCAGTATTGGGGCAGTAGCTTGAAAGGAACCAGGGACATTTGGGGAGGAATTAACTTATCTGGTATCAGGGTGAGAGTTGGAGGAATGGCTTTCTCCCAGACAGAAATGCTGGCAGAGGCCATTATTCCTTTGCTGAGTCCTCCCCACCATGGATCAGCAGGCAGGAGCCATATCTGAGTCTCCAACAGCCTGGCTCACACTTTTCCCTTTGCCCAGGTGATTCCCTGAGACCCCGCCCCTCCCTACTCGCAGGTTCACTCAAGCCATTTCCAGTGGCTTTTCCATATAACTGGCCTCTCTTGCCTCATGCTTCCTAAAATATCTCAAACAAGCAGCAGTTGGCCTGAACATTCCCCATACCTCTCAGTAAGTGGGCCTAGCTAGGCATGACAATAGCAGCAGCCCACCTTGCTTCACAGCTTGGCCTCTCCTGGGCACCTCTAAGCCCAAGACAAGTAGCAGCCATCTTCAGATTGCTTTGTAGCTCATGCTAGGTGACTCTGGGCAGGGCACAGACAGTGACTATTATTGCACCTCCCAGGAGGCCCCAGAGTGAATGCACCTGGTAGTCAGCTTCAACCACATCGAATTACTATCCTCCACCCTCTACAAGTGACACACTGAAGGGGCAAACTCAGTGAGCACCAAAGCCCCACTGAAGCAAGTCCTGCTCCATAGGGTTGGCTTCTCCATCACAGTTCTTTTGATGTAGTCACAGCTGATCCCTGAAACCTTTGACCTGGAGGTCAATCTCTCTCAGTGACACCAATATCAATCAAGGCTCAACACCAGTAGGACAGTGCACACTGCTCATATAAGGGTGCACCTGGAGTGCCCATCTCAGGTGATTGGGGAGACTGAGCCAGTGAACCTATAGGGCACCTATTACACAAGGCCACCCTACCAAGTCTGGGAGACAAAACAAATCTACTTAATACATAGGAACAGCCAAAATGTGGAGACAAAGAAACATGTCACAAATGAAAGAACAGGAGAAATCTCCAGAAAAAGAATTAAATGAAAAAGAAAACTACCAGGTACAGAGTTCAAAACAAAGGTTATAAGGATTCTCAAGGAAGTTACTGAGAACTTCAAGGAACTTAGTGAGAACATCAACAACATTAAAAAGGGCCAGTCAGAAATGAAAGATACACTAACTGAAATAAAGAATAGTGCACAGGGAATAAATAGTAGAGTAGAGGATGCTGAGAATCAAATCAAGAATTTGGAATGTAAGGAACCAAAAAACACCCAATCAGAAGAGCAAAAAAGAAAACAAAGAATAAAAAAATATGAAGATAGTATAAGGAGCCTCTGGGACAACTTCAAGCATACACATATTTGCATCATGGGGGTGCCAGAAGGAGAAGAGAGGAAGCAAGATATTCAAAACCTATCTGAAGAAATAATGACAGAAAACTTCCTTTTCCTGGTGGAAGAAATAAATATACAAGTCCAGAATGCATAGAGTTCTAAACAAGAGGAACCCAAAGAGGCGCACACCAAGACAAATCATAATTAAAATGCCAAAGATTAAAGACAAAGAGGGAATTTTAAAAGCAGCAATAGAAAAGCAGTTAGTGGAGAAACCAAGATGGTGGCATAGGTAAACACCTGAAATTGCTGCCTCACACAACCACTTCAAAATACAACTAAAAGACAAAACGGACATCATCCAGAAACACAGGAAGGCTGACTGAGTGTAAATTCTACAATTAGAAGGAAAGAGAAAAGCACACTGAGACTCAGAGGAGGTGCAGAAGTAAAGTGCAGAGGTATGGAGGCGCACGTGGAAAGGGCTGGCAACTGAGAAGGCAGTTGTCTTTTTCAATCAGGAGGGAGACACAAGCTCCCAACTGCCCTGAACTCCAGTTCCAGGCAAGTTTCTGGGGACCCAGAATCATACAGGGAGAAACTGGACTGTCTGGCAGTGGGAGGAACTTGAGGATGGATTTCTCTCAGAGGTGCTTGAAGCAATTACCGCGGGACACTGAGACCTGGGACCTCTTAGGGCAGGGCTGAGGATCAGCCATAGCTGTTTGCTCTGCCCTGTTGATTCCCTGAGACCCCGCTCCACCCAAGCTGTGTGCAGAGGCTTTTGCATATGAATTGCCTGGCCCTTTGTAATCTAAAATTACCTAACAAACTGCAGCTGGGTCAGAGAGACCCAGAACATCCAAAAGAAGGCCC
>NW_006281730.1:0-1401 GCF_000327345.1 Myotis davidii | reverse complement strand
CGGGGGCGGGGCGCATCAGGGGGCAGCTCTAGGCTCTGCTCCACCTACCCTCTCCCTGCTCCTGAAAGCAAGGTCTGTGTAAAGAACACCTACCTTCACCCTGGATAGAGCGTTGGCCTGTGGACTCAAGGGTCTCAGGTTTGATTCTGGTCAAGGGCATGTACCTTGGTTGCGGGCACATCCCCAGTGGGGAGTGTGCAGGAGGCAGCTGATCGATGCTTCTCTCTCATCGATGTTTCTAACTCTCTGTCCTTCTCCCTTCCTCTCTGTAAAAAGTCAATTAAATATATTTTTTAAAAAAAGAAAAAAGATAAGCAGTTATTTACCTACAAGGGACTTCCCATATACTGTCACCTGATTTCTTAACAGAAACTTTGCAGACCAGGAAATATTCAAAGTGATTAAAAGCAAGGACCTACAAGCAAGATTACCCAGTGTATGTAGAGCTCGGGAAGTATGTCTCAGCGCGCCGGCTGATGCAATGGGTTGAGCACACTCTCCCATGACATGCTTCCTCGGCATACCAGGAAGTAGCAACGAACTCCTAGAGCCATGTGCACAGTACCCCAGCCTTTCAGCCATTGGTCGCCTGTAGCAATGTGTCTCCCTCTGATTGGTCCCCTCATGCTATATATACCCCTGTAGTTCCACAATAAAACGGATCTGTGTCACTGAACCTGGTCTCTGGAGTTGTGCATGCCAACGCCCTAGCGCGTTGGGGCTCCGTCGTCCTCACCCCCGAGGGACCCCCTGCTTCATCTGGCGCCCAACATGAGGTCCCCCTAACGGCTGGACGGGTGAACAACCCTCTACAGTAAAATGAGAACCTATCCCCTTCCGCGAGAGCGCCACAAGCGCGTGCTCCATGCCTTCCTGCAGAGCAGGGGAGTTAAGGTCTCTGAAAAGGAACTCCAAACTCATTGGGAATATCTATTACAGTCCAATCCGTGGTTAATTGAGGCCCCCATTTCGGACCCCTCCACTTGGGAGAAGGTCTTGAAAAGGATTCCATCGGCTGAACTCCACGAGGGGGAATCGTTGCCCCCTTCTCTGACGCAGGCCATCTTGGCTGTCCTGGCTTGCCTGTCCAGCGCTCCGCCCAGGCCGCCACTCCCAGTACCCACTGCCTTTTCAGCCACAGTGAAGGACGAGCCTCCCCCTAAGCTTCCCTTGCCACCCAGTAACGACCACCACTCCCTTGGCACCTGAGGGTCCCCCAGAGGCCGACCCTTGGGAAGTATCTACCACCAACAGAGCTCAGAAGGAAGCGGAACAAAACGAAACTAAAACAGGGGAAGCCCTTACCTCGGCCGAAACAGTGCAGGGCAGGAAGCCAAGCACAGGTCAACCGCAGCAGACTGCTCCGGTCCCCCTTGTTGGGGACACGAACGATAATCCCTC
>NW_006281729.1:0-2386 GCF_000327345.1 Myotis davidii | reverse complement strand
TGCATTTCAGCAAGTCACATAGGCTCTGAACTCGCAGGGAAGAAGACCTACAGATCCCATTCATCCTAGCAAGGCCAGCATTTTGAAGATTGCATTGCACAATTGTAGCACCAATACATTCTTACTAAATTTATATTCCCAAAGAAAATATATTTTTCTTTTTGAAATCAAGATATCATCCCCACATCCCTACTATCACTTCCTAAATGGTGTGAAATGTTATTTTCAGAGTTGTTATACAAATTAAATGAGATCATTGAAAAATGCCTTATCAGGGCCTAGAATTATTAATTTTAAATTCATTTTCCATCATTGCCCCTGCACCTCCTCATGATAACCAGCAGGTGGAGAGATGGCTCTTTATCTCTGTCTGTCTGTCTCTCTCTCCCCCACCGGTGGTCTCCTCAATCTTCTCCCCAACCCAGAGATTAATTTCCTACCAGCACTGACATGATAGCATCATGGCAACTTCCTTTCCATTTAAGGGAGTGGCGGGGAGTTCCTGGCAATCCACGTAGCCATATCCTGCTTCTTCCCACAAACTCCAGATCTGGCCTTCCTCTTCTCACATAATTCATAACCCACCCCTACTTCACTTCCTCACAGGATCTGGAAAGCAGACTCCTGCTAGGACGATTGCAGTGGCATTATGTGGTGGACACAACTGATGTTACTTCAGCCATCAGTTGTATAGGAAGGAAATTGATAAGTTATGGGCCTCTGTCCAGCAAATTGGCCTGGTTTATCCTACAATAAGACTCTAGGGGAAGCAATCTGGGATTCAAGGACTGAATCGTTGGATGCTACTCCAACGATGCTACTCCAACGATGAAAGGAGAAAAGAGACAGTTCTAAAAGGTTCTACATTTTCTTTCCCTGCTCACCCAATAGTGCAAGTTTGTTAAGACAGGACAGTGAGGAATACAGCTCTCTAGGTTCACTGCTACCGAAGCAGATGCCTGGCCTACCAACCAGTGTTATTGTTGTACATTTCAGCTCATCACCTTCCTAAAGCAGTACCTGCCTGGCCTCCATGGCCTTCCCTACAACAGGTCTTCCCTGCGTACCTGCCCTCATCCCCTACTTCTTAGTCCAGCCAATCAGAGCTTCTCTTACATTAATCCACCCCACCTGTGACTGCTCTGAATCATTGTCTTTCTCTGCTTCAAGCCTCACTTCTGCAAATGAAGTGCGTCTTTAAGTTTCCTATAAATATTCCAACCTATGTGAATATGACCTGTTTCTACTATTTTAAAATCTTGTTACTTTTAAATGATACACATTTGTATTTTCATTCTTATTATAATGCCTATATGCACCCTTAATATATTGTTTGTTAACTCATCTGCTATAATGACCGTCTGCTCTGAGCCAGGAGTTTCTCCAGGGACAGAGGGGAGTAGGGTGCACAGAGAACACGGTCCTGACCAGGGAGCGTGTGCCCTGCATGTGTTTCTTTCTTTCCTGGTAGATGTTGATCCTCCTCAGATCCTCATCTTGGTACTCCCAGCCTTAGCACACTCTTGAACATAGGCGGTGTTCACAGTGTATGCTCTTTGAATTTCACCAGTTATATCCCATGCTTTGGGGCTCACAGAGCACTTAGCATAATGTGTGCCATTCACAGGTGATCAGGTGGATTTCCTGTTTAACCTAAGTCATTGCATGATGAGGAAATTGAGGAAGAGCTTCCTTCTCTGACTTTGAAGTGCTGAGCAGCGAGGAAATCTCTGCAGGCCACTCTCCCTTCCCCTCTTGGCATTTGCACCTTCTTTCACTCTCACCTTGTTCCAGAGGTAACCGCCCCTTCCCCTAACCGTCATTCCCAGAGCATCTGAGGGCCTGCCCTCTGTCATCCTCCCTCCTCTTTCCTGAGCAGCGAGGAGCCCAGTTCCCGAGAGGGTCCCAGCAGCTGCGTGATGTGCTCCTTGAAGGTCCTTCAGCGCTTTCCCAGTACATCCCGGGCGCTCCATGCTTATGCCCAACAGTTTCCTACTGTCCCTATTAAAATGTTTTACTCATGACTAGGAGTTAATCCTTTGCTTTATGACTAGTGAACTTTGTCCTCTAAAAAGGTATTTTTCTCCTTAAAGGTCATAAAGATATTCTCTAATATTATCTCCTAAAGGCTTTGTTGCACTGCTTTTTACATACAGAAACTCAACTTTACTGGAGTTAATTCTGTGGTTGGTGTGAGATGGGTGTCACATTCACTTACTTTCTCAATAAGGACATCCACCCGATCCAGCGGCATTAGCTGACAAGACCATCTTTCCCTGGCTGCTCAACTGGAAACAACAGATCACAGAAGAGAGCACAGGGCGTGGTTCAGCTTACGTGCTTCTGCTAAGCATGCTGAGAGGCAAATGTCAGCTTGGGAAGGTAC
>NW_006281728.1:0-291 GCF_000327345.1 Myotis davidii | reverse complement strand
TATTTACAACTAGAGGCCCATTGCACAAAAATCTGTGCACTGTGTGTGGGGTTCCCTCAGCCCGGCCTGCCCCCTCTCACAGCCTGGGGGCCCTCAGGGCATGTCCTACTGACGGTTTAGGCCCGCTCCCCTAAGCTGCAGTCTGGCCTCCCTCTGCCGAGGTGACTGGGCCGATCAGGGGAAGGCGCTGCCCCTATTGCCCCGCTGCTGCTGCCACTGCCGGCTGCCGGGGCTGCTGGCCCTTGGCCCTCACTTCTCAGTGCTGGCCCTGCCCCCCGCCCACTGGTGGGT
>NW_006281727.1:0-442 GCF_000327345.1 Myotis davidii | reverse complement strand
GGGTGAGCAGGCCAGTGGGGAGGAAAGGTGGGGACAAGCAGGCCAGTAGGTGGTGCAGTTGGGGTGATCAGGCTGGCGGTGCGGGCATTTGTGGGCAAGAAGGCTAGTGGCGGGGGCAGTTGAGGCTGCGCAGGCTGGCAGGCAGAGTGGTTAGGGGCAATCAGGCAGGCAGGTGATTGGTTAGGAGCCAGCAGTCCCGGATTGCGAGAGGGATGTCCAACTGCTGGTTTAGGCCCGATCCCTGTAAACTGGCAGTAGGACATCCTCTGAGTGGTCCCAGGTTGGAGAGGGTGCAGGCCGGGCTGAGAAACATCCTCTCCCCTGTGCTCAAATTCCGTGCACCAGGACACTAGTAAATATATAAAACAAAACAAAATAAAACAAAAAGAACCATGGCCTCTTTTTTTTGTTTCTGTACATCAGATTATTTATTCACTTGATT
>NW_006281726.1:0-492 GCF_000327345.1 Myotis davidii | reverse complement strand
ACTGCAGCCCCCACACTTCCACTTCTGGGCCAGATGTGCCAGCTTTGCCCTGAGGACCCATTCTTCAGAATCACCTGGGACGCTTGTGGAAACTCAGAATCCCTGACCTAACTCCATACCTTCTGCACCAGGCTCTCTAAAAAGGAAGCTAGAACCTGATGTTTCTATAGGCACCTGGGTGATGGTTATCCACTCTAGTCTCATACTGGAGAACTGCCTTGTCCATGGAAATGAAATCACCTTCTTCATACCCTTAGTCTTCCTCTCCCAGACACATCTCTTCCCTAAACAGCTAGGCCCTTTCTGCCCTACTGCTGGGTGGTTTCACATTTCACTTAGACAAATGTTCAAAGTTCTCAAATTCCTACCAATAATGTTTACTAGGTGTTTGACAAGGGCCACGAGCCAATGAGGGAAGGAGGCATAGGAAAAGTAGTCCCATTATAGGAGACCCAAGACGATGGTGACACAGTATCCAGGGAGAAGAGAGTC
>NW_006281725.1:16050-19738 GCF_000327345.1 Myotis davidii | reverse complement strand
GGGAAAGAAGTCAAGTGGGAGAGGGAGATGAGTATCTAGTGGGGTATCTATGAGGCTGGAGCGCAATGAGCGATTGGAGGAATGACGATGGCATGAACACAGAAGACTTGAACTGAGGGTGTTTGGTGACTTGAATCAGGAAGGGAGTTTAAGTGGGAGGGAATCAGACTAGAAAAGAGATTAGGATAGCAGTCTGGGGGAAGGTGGTGAATGGAGAGCAATTAACAAATATACAGCAAGCAGAGTGAGTGCCAAAGTTTTACAGTGTCTACTTGTGACCAGGTTGATGTGTGCAGCTTGCTTTAAAGTGTGGTCTGGAGTTAGAACTTTCAGCATCTCTTTGGGTGCTCTGTAGGAAAGGAAAATGTTGCCCTCTTTTCAAAGTCCTCCCTTATTCAAGTGAGCTGAGGATTTGTATGTGAGTGAATAAAGCTGAATAGCAATTTGGACAGGTGGAAGAATTGTAGATATGCCAGGATTGAAGTAAAGAATCATTTGGAGTATGGGCCTCCTTTTCCTTCTTTGTTGACTCATCAGAGTGAACAAAAAAGTGTGTCAGGTCACAGTGCTGGAGTAGTAGGTTTCAACTGTCTAGGACACCTGTCCTTGTCTAATAGAAGTTGTAACACTTCTACTTGTTATGGATGCTGTTCTCCCCACCTGACCATACTAGTATGTTGGTGGATGTGATAGGACATGATGAGGAGTTCTGGACACCTGGACATGTTACATTCAGATACTTCATGTCTTCTGAAACCTAGAGGTAGGTCAGGAATGTTGTTCTATTGCTGTAGAACACATGGCCTTGCTCCAAACCCTAGGAGTCTGCATGTAATTTTCATATGTCCTACCAGAGGCTTCAAAAATCATTTTTCTTCCTTCTAACATGGATTAGATGGAGGTACAAGTACAGTATCTTAACCTTTATTCCGGAAGGTATGTCCAGCATGGCCCAGACTATTGGAGCCATATAAGCCTTATAGATGTAGCAGATCCCTGAATGGACACAAATGTGGATGTCCCTATGTTACTGGTGAGATGACAAGACCTTGATTCTTGTTTTCTTGAAGGAAAGATTTCAATCAGGAAGGGCATCGAAGAAGCAACAGGAGGGTCTAGGCTGGGATGCTTTAGCTCACTGGAAAGTCAGAGAAAAGAGGGCCTTTGAAACATGTTCAGGGGGTTAGCATGGGAGGAGCTGCTGCCTATTGCTCCTTCCCCTGTGTTGCAAGTCTCCTGGTGTCCCTTGTAGTTTAGAATATACATGCATGTGGAAAGGCATGCATGGGCATGCTCTCTTGTGGGAGAGCACACCCTGGGTCCTTTCTGTTGAGGGTAGGTACTATCTCTCTCTTGCGGGTGAAAATCCTAGGGGAGATCTCAGGCAAGGGTCTCAATAGAATATTTATCAGCTTTCTAGGTCTTCTCATTCAGGATTATGGTCTCCACTGATTGGTTGGAGACAGGGCAGGGGGTCAATGCAGCTGGTCCTGGGGCAGCCATGGTGTCACTTGTCTGATTTTGCTGCTTTTCTGGTTTGTGGAGCTAAAATACAACTTAAAGACCAGGAGATCTAAATTGCAGGACTACCAATGGAAAGGTCAAGGATCCAAACTGCATGACCGGTGATATGCTAAGGGAGGAGAGGTTACCCTGGGCTGAGGTTCTTGTTTTCCCCCTTGCTAGGTACCTGTTGCTTTCTGCCGTGATGATATTTTGTATTTGGCCTATCATCCTTGCTGTACTCATGTTTGTCTCAGAAGTTCACAACCTGTGGGTCGCGAACAATGACAATACATCCTGCATATCAGATATTTGCATTACTATTCGTAGCAGTAGCAAAATTAGTTATGAAGTAAAATAATAATTTTAATAATAAAAGCAACGAAAATAATTTTATGGTCCGGGGTCACCACAACATGAGGAACTGTATTAAAGGGTTGCAGCATTAGGAAGGTTGAGAACCACTGACTGCCTATTACACCTACAGCTCAAGCAGCTCTCACACTTTGCTTAAATTGCTGATCACTAGAGCTGTTTGTGAGAGTGGCATCATTCTTTTATGAAAAAAAAAATCTTTATTATTTTGAGTATTACAGATGTCCCCTATATTTTCCCCCACTGACCCACTCCATCCGATTCCTGCCCCACCCCAGGCCTTCACCACCCTATTATCTATGTCCATAGGTAATACATATCTATATCTATATCTATATCTATATCTATATCTATATCTATATCTATATCTATATCTATATCTATATCTATACCTATATCTATATCTATATATCTAAAGAGGTAATAAGCAAATTAAGCCAGGACACCATAATGGGTCACAACCATGAAATCCTGAGCAGAGTTGGAGAGAGAAACAGGGGGCCGGCTGGAGCCATCAGGGCTGATACGCAGTTCCTGAGTTGAAATGGCAGGCCTGCGCACAGCCTCCCTGACTGACCCATTGCAGGCCAGGAGATGAAAAGGTGGGCCGTCTGCAGCCTCCCTGGGCAATCAGAGGCCCCGAGAGGAAAGGGTGGGCCTGCCTGAAGCCTCCTTGGCAGATTGCAGGCCCTGAGAGGAAAGGGCGGGCCTGCCACAGCCTGCCTGGCCAGATTGCAGGCCCTGAGAGGAATGGGCCGGCTTGCCTGTAGCCTCCCTGGGCAATCACTGGCTTTGAGAGGGAAGGGCGGGCCTGCCCACAGCCTCTCTGGCCAATCACAGGCCCTGAGAGGAAAGGGCGGGTTGCCCGCAGCCTCCCTGGCAGATTGCAGGCCCTGAGAGAAAGGGCGGGCCTGCCTGCAGCCTCCCTGGCCAATTACAAGCCCTGAGAGAAAGGGTGGGCCTGCCCACAGCCTGCCTGGCCAGATTGCAGGCCCTGAGAGGAAAGGGCGGGCTTGCCTGTAGCCTCCCTGGGCAATCACTGGCTCTGAGAGGGAAGGGCGGGCCTTCCCAGAGCCTCCCACGCCAATTGCAGGCCCTGAGAGGAAAGGGCGGCCTGCCCACATCCTGCCTGGCCAGATTGCAGGCCCTGAGAGGAAAGAGAAGGCCTGCCCACAGCCTCCCTGGCCAATCACAGGCCCTGAGTAAAACACTGCCAGCAAGCCCTTTCAGTATAATTGGGGCATTATAGGACCACAGAATGATCATTTCCTTTTCTATGAAACGCATAACTCTGATACACTATTTATAATTAAGTAAGTTCCATATATTTTGACATTGTACAGCCCTGGAAAGTTACATCTGATGATCAGCTAAGTGAGAAGATGAAGAGAATTTTTAGGCTTTTAAAGGTGTAACTAATTTCTGTCTAGAAGACCAACCAATTCCAAAAGTGATGGTTTTATTGTTCTATAGGACATTAGCCAGATTGTATCTAATTCAGCAGTTTTACTTCAGCTTTCATCTTTGGCAATTTCCTTTGAACAGCCTTGTCATCCTGCCAGTCCCTTCACTGAGTTAAACAGAACTTTTGCATCTGCTATTATGTATTTGAATAAGAAGTATGTATTTCACACATGCAAAATTTTGTTTTGACACAGTAAAACAAAAGATCATTTGATTCTTCCCTGGAACACAGAAAAGCACAAACTTGAATCATTGGTGTGGCTTCGGCTAATTTTCCAAATATTGTTAATGAAAGGCATTTGGGAGGAGGAGTCTGGTCCCTGGGCTCTGAGATCCCTCCCCCACC
>NW_006281725.1:13982-15518 GCF_000327345.1 Myotis davidii | reverse complement strand
AACAGGAAGAAGCCACTGCTAGCCACACCCAGGATTTCTCTGGACTAACCAATAATAATCAAGGGAAGTACACGCCATCACTATGACCACATCCTGTACCGTCTCGCGCCTGGCCAATCGGCGGGGCCCACGGTCCCCTCTCCTGCCCTCACTCCACCCCCCTATAAAACCCCCGGTCCCATCAGGCCTCTCTTTCTTGGC
This sequence comes from Myotis davidii, assembly GCF_000327345.1. Lineage (NCBI taxonomy): Eukaryota > Metazoa > Chordata > Mammalia > Chiroptera > Vespertilionidae > Myotis > Myotis davidii. Next base: position 15,317 of record NW_006281725.1, on the reverse strand, counting down.
CACTGGACTTTCCGTTGTGTCGGTGGGTCTGGTGAACGGGGAGCGCAAACCGCTTGCATTAAAAAGGACTCTTTGCTTTTGCATCGGACTGACTGGTTCCCTGGGGGCCTTGGGAACTTTGAAATCTGGGCACAGCAGTTAATAAAATTCATGTAGGGATCTTCACAGAACCAGGAATTCTCTCTTTCATGCAGGGGTCCAGCCCCAGTAGTCCAAGGGTTCCCAAAGGTGTGGACTGAGTTGGTGAAGACTATCCACCCTCTTCCTACGATGGAGTCCGATCCTTCCCGAGAGCGGGGCTTACCTAAGGGAATGGGGGGCTTACCTAGCAGAATCCTGTTCAGCCTGTTCAGGCGCCATATGCAGGGGTCCAGCCCCGGCTGTCCAGGGGTTCCCAAAGGTGTGGACGGAGTCAGCGAAGAATGATTTACACGGAGAACACCGTGGATCTTCCCGGTGCCTGGCTGAGGCCACAGAGAAAGATACAGAGGCAAACTGAGCCTTTATTTTACAGTCAGAGGTAAACAAGGTAGTGGTTACCATAATTACACTGTTCTTGTGAGTTTCACTTGTTTTGACCATAGCTACACTGTTCTTGTGAGTTTCACTTGTTTTTGTTCTTGTTCTTGCTGCACTTCCCTCAGCCCATTAGCTTCCCAGATAAGATCTAGGGAGCATTATAAGGTCAAGCCTAATTATGCTAAGAGGACTGTGCCCTTTAAGCTAGGACTTGTTTGTGACTTTGCCAACAGGTGAGTCTGAGGCTTAACCCTATAGCTGTTCCCCACACTTTCAGGCCTACATATTCAGTATTTCTAAGGAGGAGGCCTGTTATTCTGTGTTTTGTTTTGTGTTGTTTTTTAATACTCACCAGAGGATATTTTTTCACTGCTTTTAAGAGAAAGTGGACCGGAGGGAGAGGGCGAGGAAGAGGGAAAAGGAGAAGGAAAGGGAGAGGGAGAGGGAGAAGAAGAGAGAGAGGGCCTGCTTGGGGCCGAGGGCAGGCCCTCACCAGCAGTTGTGAGCTGCAGAGGAAACATCTTTTCTGACCACTCATTGGCTAAGCTCCCAGTACGCTACTCGCAGTGTTCTTGGTAACTTGCCTAATAAGAATCCAAGAAGGTGATCTAGGGTTTTTCTACCTCATTCCTGGAGGAAAAAATGAAGGTCCGCTGCTGGAGGGGCTAAGAAATGTCATACCCTGCCCTACCCAGTTTGGCTCAGTGGATAGAGCTTCAGCCTGCCGACTGCAGGGTCCAGGTTTGATTCTGATCAAGGGTATGTACCTAGGTTGCAGGCTCCTCCCTGACCTGGGCCCAGGTCAGGGCTCATTCC
>NW_006281725.1:3778-13852 GCF_000327345.1 Myotis davidii | reverse complement strand
GATGTGTCAAAAGGAACTTTGCAGATATGTTTAAGATTAAGGACCTTGAGAGGGGAGATTTCCCTGAGATATCTGTGTAGTCTAAATCTTATCACTGTGTCTTTAAAAGTAGAAGAGAAAGTAAAAAGAAAGCAAGAAAGAAAGAAAGAAAGAGAGAAAGAAAGAGAGAAAGAAAGAAAGAAAGAAAGAAAGAAAGAAAGAAAGAAAGAAAGAAATGTCATATCCTATGAAAGAGACATCTTGAAAATGTCTAAAGAAAGTTGTCATTTTTTCATAGTGAAGGGACTGGAGTCCATGTTGATGAAAACACCTGCTGCGGTGGCTGGCAGTGGCAGCAACAGTGGGGTGATGGGGGCGGTGCCTTCCCCTGATCAGCCAGGTTGTCTCCTGCAGAGGGAGGCTTACTGATGGCTTAGGCCTGCGGGAGTGGGCTTAAGCTGTCAGTAGGACATCCCCTGAAGGCTCCCAGACTGTGAGAGGGGGCAGAGTGGGCTTAGGGACACCCCCCACCCCCCGCCAGTGCATGGATTTTGTGCACTGGGCCTCTAGTCTGTATATATAAAAGGTTAATATGCTAAGTGTCCCTCTCTCTGTTCGACCAGTTGCACTGACCACTAGGGGGAAGCCACTCAATGCAGGAGCTGCCGAGCTGCAGTGACTTGGAAGCAGTGGTTCTCAGGTGACACACCCTGAAACCAGAGAGGATGGGGTGGAGTCTAAGGGAATCACCAGAATGGAGCAAACAGTGTGGGCCGTGCTGATGGAAACTCAGATTTGGTTGCCAGTCAGCCCTGCAGTGGGGGTAGTCCCAGCACAGCAACAATGATCCTTGTCTAGGAGAAAGCTGTCCCCAAATTCCTGTCTCAATGTCAGTCAATCCAGTTCCTTTCCATATACCCCTGGGTCCCCCAAAGCCACTGACTGGTACTGGAGCTCAGAGGAAGTGGGACTGTGTAAGTTCATGTGCCAGCCCTTAAGAGGAACTGCCTGGGTATCCAGCAGCCTCCTTATCATTCAGCCACAATCCCGGCTGGTTTTTATAGCCTGGAGTTACAGGGACTTCTTTTCCCAGATTTTAAAAAAAATATATTTTATTGATTTTTTACAGAGAGGAAGGGGGAACGATAGAGATTTAGAAACATTGATCAGCTGCCTCCTGCATACCCGCTACTGGGGATGTGCCCGCAACCAAGGTACTTGCCCTTGACTGGAATCGAACCTGGGACCTTTGAGTCTGCACGCTGATGCTCTATCCACTGAGCCAAACCATTTAGGGCTCTTCCCAGCTTTTGAACCCTGGGATGGGGGGGCTGATGTGGAGTTGGGACCCCTCACTTCTCATGGGAGGCCTCTGCAACCAAGATATCCCTCCTGATAGAAAAAAATGCCACATGTGGGTGTCAGACCAGCCCATTCTGTGCCTCTACCCCTCTTACCCATGCAACCAGTGTGCCATAATAATTTTAGAAAGTTCAATACCTGACTATTTAGTCATAGCCACTGACCTCTTTTCCCTTAGATTATCAAATTAAAAAATGCAAGAGCCAACACAACAATAGCCATCTGCTGTGAATGAATAAAAATTATACCTATTTTTTGTCAAGCCAGCAACAAATGTATTTATTTGTAGTGTCACATATTTTTAGTAATTAGTTTATGTGTGCATTGAGATGAAAAAGGTTGAAAATTACTGTAATGGACCTATGTAATGTCCTGAAAGTTGTCAAGAATCCTGTGGACTACACAGGGAGAGAGTGAGAGACCATGAACATATACTGTTGTTGGTGCCATGTAAGCACACACTATTGCTGAACCACTTCCTGATGAGTTTAGGAAAGATGTTTTCAGATCAATAGCTACATAGCTACATAGCACATATGTGAGGGTATGTGATTAGCTGCTCTAGTTATCATACAACATCCTATATAATAAAGAGCTAATATGCTAATTAGACCAGAAGGTGGAATGACCTTCTGGAATGACTAGTGGGTGTGTGGGGGCAGGGCTAGTGAGCCTGTGCCGCCACACCAGCCATGGTGGTCCTAGCACCTCCCTCTTCCGCAGAGGTGGCGGGAGAGGCGGTGGCATGGGCCCGGTCCTGGTCCTGGCACCAGGCCTTCTGCAGAGGCAGCCACAGGGGAGTGGGCCTAAACCGCAATCGGACATCCCCTTAGGGCTCCTGGGCTGCCAGAGGGATGTCTGACTGTCAGATTAGACCTGATCCCCCAGGGAATGGGCCTAAGCTGGCAGGTGGACATTCCCAAGGGGTCCTAGACTGCAAGAGGGCACAGGCTGGGCTGAGAGACCCCCAAGTGCATTAATTTTTATGCATCAGGCCTCTAGTTTATTATAAGAACTAAAAGTTTTGTTTAAATTAAGTTGTGTTTCTGGTAATGCACTGTTATCTGTCATTATCCATCTGGATTTTGGAGATACTAATGAATTTAATGGGGATATGACAGGAACCATGACCCCTGTATCCTTCGTTTGGATGGTGGCCCTAATCTCTCTCATTTGCCACATGGTAAACACTTTCCTGGGATATATTTTTCTTTTGCTGAATTGTCAATGGAGGAGCTAGATTGATTTAGAAGTATTTATTTGCCTTTCCTATGGTGATAGCTTTTATTTACAGGTCAAGAAACCACTGGGAGGATTCTCTTAACTGCTCTGTATATCCATTCTTATTATACATTTGGAGCTGAGGAAACAACCACTAAGTGGATCCACAGACCCAGTGGGGCCAATGTGACATCAATGTGGGCAAGGAATATATGAGTTTTCTGACCATTTTATGCCAACATTCTAAACAGGGACTATGGTGGTGTTTTGAGCCCCCAAATATCATGCCAACCTTGGCTCAACATCCAAGAGCTCTTGAAATATCTATGTTTTTCCTCTTCTCATGTGTCCAGTTACCCAAAAGATGCTTGTAGGTCCTTTCTGAGGTGGACTAGAGGTCACATGGTATACACTTTCCTTGGTGTTTCAGATACCCTCCTCATGGGGATTAGTCAAGAGTCTGGTTGTGAGAATTTCTCAGGTCTTAACTGGACAAAGGATCATGATTTGTATCGGGGAAGCTGACCTCAGCCTTCTGCTCCATTCTCCAATCTCTTGATTATGTTATTAAGGGATACATTGCTGGCCTTTCATATCTTTTGTTCTTAAGGATACCGTGTTCCAGGACTCATCTCCTATATCTCTGCAGACCAGGTTGTGCTCGGATAGTGCTGCCTATAATGTAATTATGCCTCCTTCCACCTTGCTTTTGGTGCTAACTGCTGGCCTCTATCATGCCCAGATCCTATTACCCCCTTGCTGTTATGGAGTCCAGTTCTGAAACACTTCCTGTTTTCATCTCTAACCTCTGAAGATCAGCTTTCACTTGCATCTCAGTGAAGTAGGTGCCCCTTAACCAACTTTGTTCTACTCATTTTTCCTGAGGCTCTTATTGACTGGCCCTGAGGGGTGTCCCCCCATCATGGAGAGCTGGCCAGACCCTCATGTCCCCAGGGACAGACACTGAAGGTGCCAGGGAGAGTCTGCTGTGGATCTGGGAGGAGCTGGTGAATGAGGAGTTTGGAGGCGCAAGAGATAGAGTAGGGGTGGGGGGAGAATGAATGAGTGGCAGTGTATGAAAATAGAAAGGGCCAGAGACTGAGAGACAGAAATTGAGAACAGGAATAGAGAATAAAGACACACACACACACACACACACACACACACACCTAGAGAGAGACAGAGACACAGGCACATAGACCCAAAGAGTGAGCGATAGGAATAGAGACAGAGAGACAGAGAGGGACCCAGAAAGAAAGAGGCAGAGTTGGAAAGTAGAGATTGAGGATAGCAACAGGAACAGAGAGACTCAGATTAAAACCGAGAGACAACGGCAGAGAAATAGAGACAGAGAAAGATGGATATGGAAAGACATAGAGACAAAGACAGGTGGCCACACAGAGAGAGAAATAATAAGAGAGGGAAATGAGAGAGAAAGAGATTAAGAGTCAGACACATACAGAGGGAGGTAGAGACAGGGAGGGACAATGAAATACAAAAACAGATCAAGCAGCACTGTGAGAAGCAGGGTGACAGTTAGGCCCAGGGACATAGTGAGGACCTGCCCAAGAACACATGTTACAGGTGGTAAGGTGATGGGTATAGGGACCATTGTGATGGGATTTTGCAGTGGAGGAGAGAGATAGGGCTCAACTCCAAGTACAGCATGGGCAAGTGGAAATTTACAACCTAGGAGCCGCTGGGGGTTAGTGAGTAGAAAATAACACACACACACACACACACAAAAACAAATACAGCATGGGCAAGTGGAAATTTACAACAGGGGAGCCGCTGGGGGTTAGCGGATAGAAAATTACATTAATGGAAAGGGGCATTTTGGGTAAAGTGACTCAGCAGGAGTCCCACTGAAGGGAGGCCACGGTGATCAGACATCACCTGGGGGAAATGAGAGGATGGGGAACCTGCTTAGATAGGATATGGAGAGTATTCAGGTGTGGAGGCTGGGGATTCTGGCTAAAAGTGGATTTTACAGGGAGATGCAGAGATAGGCCTAGGAAAAGATACAGGAGCCTGACTAAAGTTTTGTCAAGCAAAGAATCTTTGTTAGGTCTTGAGCTGGGACTTGCTCCCACCCAGGTTGGGGGGGTGGGGAGGCCAAGGGAGGATGCTCTCTGGGGTGGAATGCCTCCATTTCCCTCTGGCAGGAGAACCTTCGAAGAGTGGATGTCCAGCTGCTCGGCCAGCTGTGTAACTTGGGGCTGGAGATGGCGGTGCTGCGGGAGGAGCTGGTTGCTTTCCTGGAAGAGAAGGAGGAGGAGGAGGAGGAGGTCTTCTAGGAAGAGGAGGAGGAGACAAAATTCTATGTGAAAGGCTGACTCTATCTATATCTACTATGACACCAAATTAGATGCAAGAGGGGGAAGGGAGCATAGCCTAAAAGATTGATAAGAATATAAAACATTTCAATCATATTAAAAATTACATATTGAAATGATAATATTTTGAGTATATTGTAATACATAAAATATTACTCTATTTCATCTGTTTATTTAAGATTTTTATTGCGGTAAATTATACATTAAAATTAACAATTTTAACTATTTTCTTAAGTGTACAGTTCAGTAGTGTAATTAAGTACATTCACGTTATTGTGCAACTATCACTACCATCACCACCACATTCACTTAGACCAGACTGTAAATGCCCCATCACCAGAGCCCTTTTCATCTTACAAAGCGGAAACTACCCATTAAACAGCTCCCCATGCCCCTCTTCCCTCAGCCCCTGGCAGCCACCTTTCTACTTTGTGTCTCCACGATTTTGGCTACTCCAGGAACCTCATGTAAGTGGGATTATACACTATTTGTCCTTTTGTGTCTCACTTATTTTACCTAGCACAATGTCTTTAAGGTTCATCCATGTTGTGGCATGTGCCAGAATTTTCTTTCTTTTTTATGCTGAATAATATCCCTTAGTGTGTACATTCCACATTTTGTTTATCATTCATCTGTCCGTGGACACTTGGGTTGTTTCTACCTTTTGGCTAGTATGAATAATGTTGTTATAAACATATGGGTGTACAAATATCTGTTCAAGTCCTTGCTTTCAATTCTTTTGGGTCTACACCTAGAAGTGGGATTTCTGGATCATATACTAATTCTACATTTACTTTTTTATTTTTTCATTTTGAGAATACGTTTATTAAAGCTGGGGACAGTGAAACCAGGAAGGGCTTAGGATAGAATAAGCAACAGGAGGGCGGGGCTATTTTAGCTCTCTAGCAATGTTATAGGAAAGAAGGGAGCCTGGGTGGGGTTGCTTTGGCTCATTGAAAAGTCAGAGAAAAGGGTGCTTTGGAGATGGGGTGGGGGGTGGGGGTAGCCCAGGATGAGTTGATGGTGCCCATATTTCCCCTGGTTGCAGAAGAGTTTAGGAGATGCATGCCTGTGGGGGAAGAAGGGTGTGGGCGTGCTCCCCAGAGGGATAATGGCCTTTGTTTAATTTTCTGAGGAACCAGCAGACTGTTTTCCACAGTGGTTGTCTAAGTGTAGATATTAATAAAGAAAGGAAGCAAAGGGAATCAGGCCTAATCTACAGGGCAGCATAAGCCTGCTTCCCGAGGAAGCTGCAGCATTCATATCATAGGCACTCCAGGGACCACAGGGCTGCCTGCCAAGGGCATTCTCGCTCCAGGGACACAGGCTGAACACTGTCCTTCGTTTTGGGCTTGGTGAAGACAAGGCTGGACTTTTCTTGGTGAAGACAAGGCTAGGGGGTGGGGTGGAGTGGGGGGAGCTGAGACACCACAGCTGAACCTTGGATAGTCCTTCCTGTTTATGTCAATAAACCCAATAAACCTTACCATTCCTCCCACACGGGGGTCTCCCCAGTGTTTTCAGGGAGGCCACCTGAAAGGACGCATTCCCACTAGCAACATTGCACCATTGACATTTCTACCAACAGTACACCAGAGCTCCAATTTCTCCACATCCTTTTTCTTTTTTTTCACAATAGCCATCCTAATTAAGCATCTTTTCAAGTGCTTATTCATGTTTCTTCTTACATTTTTAAATATGGCTGCAAGAAAATTAAAATTACACACATAGCTCCTGTTATGCCCAGATTTCAGGATCCCCAAAAGATCACACCTGGGAGCCAGCCGAGTCCGATGAAAAAGCAGAGAGTCTTTATTCGAACTAGTTCGGCTCCCCGACCACACTTACCGACCCAACAGTAAGCCAAGTGGCAGAGAGAGGGCCAGCCCGGTGGGAAGGAGTTTTATAGCGGGGTGGAGTAAGGGGAGGAGAGGTGACCGTGGGCCCTGCCGATTGGCCAGGTGCAAGTCAGGTCCCGCCACACAGGATGTGGTCATATCCATGGTGCGCACCTCCCTGGACCATCACTGGCTAGTTTAAAGAAGTCCTGGGTGTGGCTAGCAGAGTAGCAGAGGCTTGGGCTTCCGGGAAGAAGCCTTTGCCAAGCACATGGCCCACGTAAGATGGAGGGCATACCCCTTACCCTGGGGCAAGATGGAGGGCGTAGCCCTCGCCCTTTTAGCCCCTACTGTACTTCTATTGCACAGCTCTATTTCAGAGGTCTGACCATGGAATGTGGGTGTGAGCCCATGAGCAGTGAGCGTATATGACGTCCCCAGATGTGTTGCAGATGAGTCACAGCTCCACCTGCAGGAGACGGCAGATATCGTGCATAGTGGCTGAGGAAGAGCTGACTGTAAATGCCCCTAGGACTAGGTCTACATTTGCAGAAAAGATGCCCAAGACAGAGGTGGAGAGCTCCAGCCTGGGGGGAGACATCTCTTCAGGAGAGATATTTTGGCATTCACAAAACCAGACGCCCATTTTTGCAATTCCTTATCTAAGCAATTTCTAGTAGGGAGTGAGGATGTTCACAGAGAAGTGAGGTGTTGGCAGAAGAGGTGCTGAGTTCATCTCCATGGAGATTTCCTTCTTAAAGACAAGCTGCTTCCTTTTGTCCAGTGGAGTCCCTCAACTGGAGTCTTTGCGTTGGGGGTTGGGCATTCAGGCCCAATCCCCCAACCTGGTCCTCCTTCGCCAATCTGAGCCAGGTCTGAAGCTTCCAGGATCTCTGCTGAAGGAGGTGGGAGGAAGGAAGGCTGGGGAGAATGCTGAAAGTCAGACTAGTACCCAGTGAAGGGGAAAGACAACCCCAGAGCATGGGTGTGAGCAGAACTCCCTCCCCTCACTTGGCACTCTAGAAAGAGGCTGGACTCTGGGGCCTCTCTTGGAAGCTACACCCAGTGTGCCTGGGTCCATGCTTCACAGATGCCAAGTCTGTTGGAAGAAAGGAACTGGGTTGTGGAAAGGCACTGAGGGGAGACTGGCGGGAGTGACTCCGGAGGGAATGCTCACTGTGCAAGGACAGCATGATGAGTGGCCCCTGACACCTGGGTGGGAGTTGCTCTCAGCCATGGCCTGGACTATGGAGGTGACCTCTATGGGGGAGGCACCCAGGGAACTTGGTTGGATGTGGCCAGTTCCACCTGTATTGTCATCAATGCCAATGCTACTGAGCTACATACGGCAATGACCAGGTGAGCACCAGGTCTGCCCTCCTGGGCCTCTCCGCCCAGCAAAAGGGGAGAAACTCCTCACCACACAGGGGCTGGGATGGCAGAGGCACAGGTGGCAGAAAGGTTATGGGGTTTTTGTGGTGGGTGGGTTCCAAAGGCAAGTGCCCCAAAGATGAGCCAGGAAGAAGCCACATCCCCTTGCATGACATGGCCTCAGAAGTCATGCAGTCATTCTTGCCACATTCCATTTAAGGCAAGGGCAAAGTCCTGGCCGGTTCACGTCAAGGGGAAATGGACTTCACCCTTTATGGGGAGTGAATGTGGGGAAGGAAATATTGCTGTGGTCATTTTTGGGAAACACACTGCTACAGCATCACCTGGGAAGTTGGTGGATATGTTGATTCTCAGGCCCCACCTCAGACCCATTGAATAGAAATATGCATTTAATAACATTCCTTTTTAAAAGATATATATCTATATCTATATATCTATATCTATATCTATATCTATCTATCTATCTATCTATCTATATATATATAATTGATTTCAGAGAAGAATGGAGAAGGAGAGAATGATAGAAACATCAATGATGAGAGAGAATCATCGTTCAGCTACCTCCTGCATGCCCCATACTGGGGATCAAGCATACAACCTGGGCATGTGCAATGACAGAATCAACACATGACCTCCTGGTTCATAGGTCAATGTTCAACTACTGAGCCACACCGGCCAGGCAATACGAATCTTCTTTGTTGTTATTATTAATCTTCACCAGAGGATATTTTTCTTCATGAATTTCCAGAGAGCATGAAAGGGAGGGGGAGAGGCAGAGAGAGAGAAACATCAATGTGAGCGCGACACATCAGATTGGTTGCCTCCGATGGGTACCGGGGATTGATCCGGCAACAGAGATACATGCCCTTGACTGGGAATCAAACCCTCAACACTTCAGTCCGAGGGCCAATGTTCTATCCACTGAGCCAAACTGGCCAGGGTGCATTTAATAAGATTCTAAGGTGCTTCTTTTGCATATTTGCAAAATATGCAAAAGAAGCACTGTTTTAAGTCACAAATATGGCACTGTTTTGGGCAGGAGGGGACATGAGTGAGGTTGAGAAAGCCCCATCTGGCTGCGTTGTGCAGCCAGCCTGTCCTGGTAGTTTGAAAATATTTTCAGGTGGTAATGATGTAAAGCAGTGGTCGCCAACTTTTCGGACCTCAGGGACCACCAGTCATCCGCAGACCACCGGTTGGTGGCTGCTGATGTAAAGCATTGATAAAATTTATTTTTTCAATCAGGTCAATGCCAGAGAGAGAGCCCTTAGTGCCACATAGGGTCAATGGAACAAAACCAAATTTCCAAAGGCAAATATTGAGTCTTCAGTTCAATAGCCTTTCATGTCCCATTTTTCTTCATCTTCCATCGTGATTTCTTAATCCTCAGGAGTCATGGCCACCTTTCACTACCTCTTTTTGTTCCCCTTTCATAATTGAGATTTTATTGTTTTGAGGATCTGTACACAGGCATTGCAATTTGTACACAATTCTTAACATTCGTACCAAAATGTAAAGTCATGTAGTTGTGATTCTTTTCTAAACAGTTATTCCAGGGAATTTCCAGCTTAACGTTTAGAGGCTAACTTTCCTTAATAGAGTATCAAGTACCAATATCTTCAAATGTTGATGCGCTGTTACATCAAAATCCCACTAATTCACGAATATCATATATACCACATAATCAAATTTCCAATCTTTCACAGCACATTGACAAAGTTACTAGGAAAACGGGACTACCACACCAAAGATGTTACAGATGCACAAAATTCTGATAGGGAGAGCCAAGATCAAGGAGTGGTTTCCTTTAGGAAACAGTACTACCAAAAACATGTGAATAGAAGTAATTTAAAATGTTCAAGACATAGCAAACGCATGACTGACTCCAAATTGCCATTTAGTATGCTTTGTATTCTGTAATCTAATAAAAGAGAAACATGCAAATT
>NW_006281725.1:1727-3481 GCF_000327345.1 Myotis davidii | reverse complement strand
TTAATGCTTATCCTATATAATAAAAGGGTAATATGCAAATTGGCAACCGAACAGCACAACAACCAGTCGCTGTGACACACACTGACCACCAGGGGGCATATGCTCAATGCAGGAGCTGCCCCCTGGTGGTCAGTGCACTCCCACAGTGGGAGCTCTGCTCAACCCCAAGCCAGGCTGACGGCTGCCAGTACAGCGGTGGTGGTGGGAGCCTTTCCCGCCTCCTCAGCAGCGCTAAGGATGTCCAACTGCAGCTTAGGCCAAATCCCCTGGGGAGCAGGCCTAAGCCAGCAGCTGGTCATACCCAGAGGGGTACCAGACTGTGAGAGGGCACAGGTAGGGCTAAGGGACCCCCCTGATGCACACATTTTTGTGCACCGGGCCTTTAGTTGGATATAAAAACTACCCCCATCTACGGAATGTTCAGCTGACACCCAAGATAATCAAAGTCTCCCATATTCAATATCCCACTATTTTCTGGTTGTACCAAAAAATAAACAACCAGCAAATGATTTCACCTCTAAAAAAAAAAGCATTTACACTTAAAACAATGAGGTGAGGTAGAATTCCCTCTTCTTAAAAATGTTTCTAGAGCTACTGAAAAACTTGCATTTACAAAATAGTTGATGAAAATATTCCTCTGGGTTGTACAAGAAGGGAGACAGGGACCACTGATAAGACCTGGCATATAGCATTACTCAGACTTGGCTTTTTCTCCTGCTTCATCTGAGGTTGGACTCTCCTCATTTTCAGTTTCTTCGTTTTCTGCAGGTAGGTCTTCTTTAGGATCCTAGTCAGCCATTTCGGCCTGCTTTCTCTTTGCTCCCCTTTTCCCTTTTGTTTGGACTTTTTTGAAAGATGTTGTATGGTCAGCTTGACTATCATATAGTGAGTAGCTGCTAAAAGGATCAGTTTTACTTTCCATCATCGGTTAAAGCAAGTCTTTGTTGGAAGGTGATTTTGGTCAAAAGCTCACAATGGTCTTGGCAACAAGTGGCTAGGTGATCTCCTTGAAGGTTGGTGCCATGCTGCTGGCACAGTATTGGTCTGTTTCTGTAAAGTTGGGCATTCAGTGGTGGCAGTGGCTTTGCCAGCTTGCCAAGAGGAAGCTCATGCTGTGGGGCCATGCACAGCTTCCATCTGTGCCACATTCACGAACTCATTGTGCAAGCACTGGGGAGGGTGAGGACCATTTCCCCTCATGAATGTCTCTCCATCAAGGCTGCCCATGGGTGGGAGTGTAGTAACCTCTCTGTCCATTTGAGCTCAGAGGCCATACCGAGCTTCTACCTGTGAACAAGCTCAGGCCTTTTCCCTTCTCTGTAGGCAGAGAGAGAGAGAGGGAGGGAGATCGGTCTATTTATCTATATCATACACCTATCAATGTCTATATATCTGCTCAAAGAAATTTATTATAAGAAATTAGCTCCAGGATTATAGCGGCTGAGCAGTTAGTTCCAATAGTTGTAGATTGAAGACATGAGAACCTGGAAAGCTGATGGTGTAAGTTCCAGTCTGAGTCCAGAAGACTGATGTCTCAGCTCGAAGATAATTGGGCAGAGAGAGCAAATTCTCCCTTGCTTAGTCTTTTTCCCTTCATTTATGCCTTCGATGACTGGATAAGACCCACCCACACTGGGGAGAGCAGTCTGAGTTACCCAGTCCACTTACTTAAATTTTAATCTCATACACACACACACACACACACACACACACACACACACACACACCAAGAATAATACTGAAGTAAATATCTC
>NW_006281725.1:412-826 GCF_000327345.1 Myotis davidii | reverse complement strand
TGTGCCCTGGTCCAGAGGCTTGGTCAGTGAGTTGGCAGTGGTGAGGTGGAGAAGGTATCCAATTCCTAATGGGGTCCATTCTGTAGCTCGCCTCAGGGCATCCAATTAAAAATCATCCTCTTCTCTTCATAATGAAGACAAAGGGTAGATCTCCCCATGTGGGCAAAATCTCTTGGGGGTTCACATTTTGACATTATGGTGACAGCACTTTTGCTCCTGATGTAAAAACTGGGAAGTATGTAGGCTTCTTTAGCAGTTAGTTGTTCTCTGGCTTCTGGCACTTGGGAAGAAATATGAGAGGAGCATTCCTTGCAATGAACCTCTTTTCTTTTTGTCATCGGAACTCTGCTTGCCTATCTGATTTCTCAGGTTCTCTTCCTATAGGAGCTCAGGGGCCAAATGATTAATTCTGCT
>NW_006281725.1:0-306 GCF_000327345.1 Myotis davidii | reverse complement strand
TAGTCCTTAGCTCTGAGGGCTTAGAGAAGCCAAGTCAGAGGCTAGGGTTGAGAGGAGAATAAAGGGCGGAGCTCCCAGCTAGGGACTACAGTCACTTCCCCACCTCCCTCCACTACCCCCATATCCCAGGCTGTGTTCCCAGGACATTGGTCTGGATTTCTTTTCAAAGAAGAAGGGACATTCTACAGTCAGCCAGTGGTGGGGTGACCTGCCAGGTAGAAATGTCAAGTGGGGGGAACAGACATCTATCCAAACAGAAATTGAAGACCACGCAGCTCAGCTGGGCTGGGGTGCTGCATGGCCCAG
>NW_006281724.1:0-320 GCF_000327345.1 Myotis davidii | reverse complement strand
CCAGCTCCCCCACCTCCCAGCTCCCCCACCTCTCAGCTCCCTCACCTCTCAGCTCCCCTGTGGGCATGAGTGTCGGGACCGAGGGGTCCTGCCAGGCCCTCCCTCAATGTAGGGTACTCCCAGCTCCCTGAGTGCAGAGCCCCAGCCTCCCCAGGGGTCTGGCTGTGACAGCCCAGGGCAAGGGGACACTTAGGGGTCAGTTGTGGCTGTGTGCTAGGACTTAGTTGTTTAGGAAATGGGGAGCCCCCCACCCGCGCATGCCACGACCCCAGAGGTCACCCCCACCCCGTGGATGCCACGTCCCCGGAGGTCACCCCCCC
>NW_006281723.1:0-485 GCF_000327345.1 Myotis davidii | reverse complement strand
CCTACGGAGGCAGCAGCGGCGGCGGTTTGTCCTACTGCGGAAGCGACTGCGGTGGCGGCTTCGGCAGCTACAGCCAGCACCGGTCCTCCTACGGGCCCATGAAGAGCGGCGGCCGAGGCAGCAGTTGGGGCGGTCGCGCTAACAGTGCACCTTACAGAGGTGGCTTTGGCGGTGGGGGTGGTTATGGAGGCAGTTCCTTCTAAACAAAATTTTAATGTCCGTGTTGACTTCAGGGGTAGCTGTTTTCAACAACCCCAGGGTCAACTCCTGAGTTCCTTTCCCTCCCACCGCCTTCCCCATTTGCCCTTGGGGGAGCCGCTTCTAAGGCTGCTTACCCTTAGGGGTATTGCCCTATTTGCCTGCCACCTCTCGTCTCTCCCTCTGAAGATGGACTCTGCCCCACATACACATTTTTGTGTTAGTTATTGATGGACTCTATTTTTTTATTATTACTTGGACCTTGGTCGTTTTTATACTAGCAAAAT
>NW_006281722.1:0-495 GCF_000327345.1 Myotis davidii | reverse complement strand
AAAGATTTCCTTCTAAAATTTTAACACTTTAAAATTTAAACATGCAAATCAAAAGTTTATAATAAACCATGAGCAAAGGAGTGACGACAAAGTGAAAAAATTCCTTAAATCTTTCTTTTAACCCGAAATTCTCGAGCCTTGAAATCTTTCTTTTTAACTCGAAATTCTTGAGCCTTGAGGGGCTCCCTGAGTCCCCTGAGACATAACTCATGAGAGCTCAAAGCCTGACCCATATCTCAGCCTCTTTCACGTAAGCCTCTGGGACATATAAACCCCGTACCAGGTCAGCCCAGGAGTCCACAAGGAGACAAACCACCAAGGAAGATCAATGATCCACAACCTCACAAAGGAGGCCCCTGTTCACGTATCATAGGTCATGATGTATAAGCTCCATGCCAGGAGAATGACCACTAAGAGGAAGTGAACTCAGGGTTTTCGTATGAGGATCAACCAAGGGGAACAAAACCAGGAAACAAGCCTGAGTGATTCGGAGTT
>NW_006281721.1:0-363 GCF_000327345.1 Myotis davidii | reverse complement strand
GCAGAGATGCTGCTGGGTGGATCCTGACGCTGGAGCCTCACCCAGCTAGGCACTGAGGAGATAGATACATCAGGTACAAACCCTGCCTTGAATGAGAGGAAATCTAATAGAGAAGGAGTCATGATGACCTTGACTTCCTTCCAGAAAGAGGGACCAGTCCCAGAAGAAGGGCTGTGGAGACTAAAGCAAGTCTTGCTTCAGGTGGTAAATGCAGGAGCTTGAAGGCCAGGGTCAGGCACCATGGCTGTGAGGTGGATAATGAGTGGGAGGTGCTGATGAGTGTGGTGTGGCTTGTGCTCCATGAAGGTGTTTTCAGGAAACCAGTGTGGATGGCTCAGAGGCAGGAGAGCCTGGGAGAGGTGC
>NW_006281720.1:0-223 GCF_000327345.1 Myotis davidii | reverse complement strand
GGTGGGACATGGCTCCTGGCCTCCCTGCACTGCTGACCTGAGCAGTACCACCCGATACCACGTGTACCGGGAGCTGGTACACGGCTCCCGGCAGGTGGATGCTGCTGGGGGGAGGGGGCCAGCCCTGCCACATCTGTCCGAGGACAGGGTCCCGGGAGGTGGGACTTTCTGTGCTAAAATTAACACAGTCCTGAACACACCAGGTGACTGGTGAGCCCACCTC
>NW_006281719.1:0-399 GCF_000327345.1 Myotis davidii | reverse complement strand
GCAGAATGACCAGAATGATTGGTCGCTATGATGCGCAATGCAGGAGCTGCCCCTGATGGTCAGGGTGCTCCCACAGGGGGAGCGCCACTCAGCCAGAAGCCAGGCTCACGGCTGGCGAGCACAGCTGAGGTGGTGGGAGCCTCTTCCACCTCCGTGGCAGTGCTTAGGAACAGCGAGCCGAGCGGTAAGGAGTGAGGGATGCCAGATTGTGCGAGGAATATCCAACTGCAGGCTTAGGCCCGATCCTCCCTGACTGCTAGTTTAGGCCCGATCCCCAGGGGGATCGGGTCTAAGCTGGCAGGCAGACCTCCCCCAGGTGGACCCAGACTGTGAGAGGGTTCAGGTCAGTCTGAGGGACCCCTCTGTCCCCGGTGCACAAATTTCGTGCACCGGGCCTCT
>NW_006281718.1:0-265 GCF_000327345.1 Myotis davidii | reverse complement strand
CAGTGCTATTCATCAGGCATGGTGTCAGATCCTCGCCTCACCTTTCAACATCTCGTGGGGTCAATGCCAAGAAGAATCACCACAGTATTGAAGGCAAAAGGTGGCCCAACGAAGTACTGATGGAGTGGTCATAATAACCTGGCCACAAATATATACATACACAAAAAAGTCCATATACACAAATATATGGACTAATGGACTATTTTGTTGGACTATGACTATATTGAGAAATGCACATTAAAGTCATTTATATATATATATATAT
>NW_006281717.1:0-409 GCF_000327345.1 Myotis davidii | reverse complement strand
TTATTATTGTCGTGAGTACATTCATGCTTTGGTTCCTTTGTGTTGTGTCTTTTTGAGGTGAATTTTATCCTGTCTGGCCAGGTGCTAGAGAGTGAGCCTCATAACCAGACACCTGGAGAGGAAACTCCATCCACAAATGGGTCAATAACACCCCAGAACCAACTACAGAGGCAGGAAGAAGGCAGCAGTGAGGGAGAGAGCGTGTGTCAGTGAGGGACCAAAAGAGGAGTGTGTGGTCATGTGGGATGTGTGTGTGTGTGTATGTGATTGAGGCACAGATAGATCCCACAGGACCTTCAGGGTGAGGCTAAATGGGCTCGCCTAAATAGGCAACCTCTGCTACCATTGTAAGCAGTTCCAGGAGGTCGGCTCATCCTCAGAAGCCTAGCGTTTTTAAGGGGAGAGCTGC
>NW_006281716.1:0-302 GCF_000327345.1 Myotis davidii | reverse complement strand
TTCCTTTCAAGGTGCACGAATTCGTACACTGGGACCCTAGTATTTTAATAAGAATTTAGATAGTTATAGATAGAAAGGCACATTACCCAGAGTCAGGAAGCTTGATCACAGAGGAGAGTAGAACAGTGACTGCATCTGCAGAAAATCTATACTAATAAAAGGGTAATATGCTAATTAGACCAGGAGACCTTCCGGGACACCTTCCGGACAAAGCCATGGTGGCAGAGCCGGGGCAAAAGCAGGTTAAGGGCGATCAGGCCGGTGGGGGTGGGGGGCAGTTGGGGTGAGCAGGCTGGCAGGGC
>NW_006281715.1:0-301 GCF_000327345.1 Myotis davidii | reverse complement strand
TATGCAAATTGATACCTCGGGAGTTCAACCAACCGGGAGTTTGACTGCTTGTTATGACGTGCACTGACCACCATGGGGCGGCGTGGAATGAAGGAAGGCCCCAGCAGCAACCAGCAGCCAGGGAAGGAAGACCCCGATAGGCCGTGATCACAGGCCAAGCCTAGGAACCCTGCTTGTGCACGAATTCCATGCATCAGGCCTCCAGTATGTAATAAAATCCGTTCACTCAAAGTCTATGGAAAAGGAATTCTAAAGAAACCTGCACTACGCACCTATCCTATATAATAAAGAGGTAAAATGC
>NW_006281714.1:0-203 GCF_000327345.1 Myotis davidii | reverse complement strand
TAATTTGCTAGAGTGGTTCACAGAACCCAGAGACATTTTATTTACTAACTCACCAATTTATTGTAAAAGGATACAACTCAGGAATAGCCAGGTGGAAAAGAAGCATAAGGCAAGCTTCCATGCCCTCTCCAGAGGAGCCACTCTCACTACATCTCCCTGTGTCCACCAGCGGAAGCTCTCTGACCCTAACCCATTTGGCATTT
>NW_006281713.1:0-489 GCF_000327345.1 Myotis davidii | reverse complement strand
AGAGAGAGAGATGTGGAACTCCCCACACCTCCAAGAAGCAGTGCTCTGACTGACACCAGCTGGATGTCCTGCAGTTCAACTCAATTCTGACACTGTTTACCCAGAATGACATCAGATCCCACAGGTTAAGGGTTCAGTCCTACAACACTGCCCTTGGCCCTACTTGGGGCATCAGTTGAAAGCCTAGGTTGTCACCCGTGCTTCTGACCAAGTGGTGATTCTGAATGTAGATGCAGTCAAAAGTGGAGGTTGTTAGAAGTTCCAATGACTCATACTCAGATCTTTTTAATTTGCTAGAGTGGTTCACAGAACCCAGAGACATTTTATTTACTAACTCACCAATTTATTGTAAAAGGATACAACTCAGGAATAGCCAGGTGGAAGAGACAGATAAGGCAAGCTTCCATGCCCTCTCCAAGGGAGCCACTCTCCCTACATCTCCCTGTGTCCACCAGTGGAAGCTCTCTGACCCTAACCCATTTGGCATTT
>NW_006281712.1:0-245 GCF_000327345.1 Myotis davidii | reverse complement strand
TCGGGGTATGTGCAGGAGGTCAACCAGCCGATGCGCCTCTCTCACTTCAATGTTTCTCTCGGTGTCTCTCCCCCTTCCCTTCCACTCTCTCTAACAAAATGAATGGAAAACTATCCTCAGGTGAGGATTAACAACAACACAGATGTGGAGAGACAAGAAAATTGGAGGCACAAAACCATCTGACACATTAGAGAGACAGGAAGGCGGTGGGTGACTTTCTTCCCCATATTTGCTGCTTTACAGAG
>NW_006281711.1:0-817 GCF_000327345.1 Myotis davidii | reverse complement strand
TAGGTGGAGAGGGCCATTTAAGGCTTAAGGATCGCTGCAAGGACAGGTGTGAAGTGTGCAAACTCTTGGAATAGTGATTTTTCAAAAATGTATAGAACCCAAATTCTGGAAACAGGGTAGGTAAAGTTGACATTGGCCCCGAGGAAGAGGCTAGAACAGAAAGTTTTAAAGTTTACGCTATATTGTGAGTAGGATAACATATTCACAGTTCAGAACCCAAGAGAGACAAAATGCTAGTTGAAAAGTTTCACCATGGTGCTCTGTCACCTAGAGCAGCCAGTATGATCAGTTTTTATGTGTTTTCCCAGAGATAATATAGCATAAATAAGCAATTATGTATAAAAGTCCTTCCTTTTATTTTTCGAATAAAAGGGTAGTATGTTATCACTTAATAAAGTCAATTTCACTAAGTCATGGGATTCATTCAATAAATATTGAGTATCAATTAGGTACTTGGCACTGATTTCTCATTAATATGTTTTTTTTACAACATCAGCTTTTAAAAATGGAAAGAAATTGCCATTCCAAAAACAATTTTAGAGAAGAAAAATGTTCCCTATAAAAATAAACTCACACTCCTCAAAATTATAAATATTATAACTTTTTTGTCTGTAATTTGCAATGCTCCCCTGCAATATTTCCCCCCTTCATTTGACATCATTCTTGTACCATCACATAGTGAAGAGAAAGCAGCATTACAGCAAAGCTTAGATAGTTGAATTTAATGTAAGAATTTGCACAATGATTTTTTAAAAATCGGTGGCCTTCCCGGCCCTTCTTTTATACATTAACCTCACTGCAGTAACCAGTGTCTTGG
>NW_006281710.1:0-263 GCF_000327345.1 Myotis davidii | reverse complement strand
GAAGCTCTTCTGAAGATGGCAAGACCTATGGCAGCCATAGGCGTATGAACCATATGAGCAACCCCAGCAGCAGGTAGCAGGAGTGCAAGGCTCAGATGTGGGACCAGACTATATTTGCACCCTCGGCATGGCTCATCTGAAAGTCTCTTACAGCAACATGCTCAGGTTTAAATATCCCTAAAATGAGTTTAAACTTCGTGGTGTTTAAATCTGGCGAAGAAAGGGTGAGATTTTGGGGGAGCGAGTGGAGGAAGCTAAGATTC
>NW_006281709.1:0-218 GCF_000327345.1 Myotis davidii | reverse complement strand
GTTCAGAAGGAAGAGCCTGGATTCACCCTGAAGTGAACCCTGGATTCACCCTGAAGTGAGGACTATGGAAGGGTTTAGGCATAAACAGCTTCTGAAAGGGAGTGGCAAAGGCATATGTGGAGGTTGAACTGGAGAAGGGAGTGAAGATGTGGAGTTCAGAGCCCAAGAAGGAGGTGGATGCAATTCCTTCCTTGGGGGGTAGTGTTAAATGGGCTCAC
>NW_006281708.1:2508-3053 GCF_000327345.1 Myotis davidii | reverse complement strand
CGCCCCGCC
Source organism: Myotis davidii (assembly GCF_000327345.1). Taxonomy (NCBI): domain Eukaryota; kingdom Metazoa; phylum Chordata; class Mammalia; order Chiroptera; family Vespertilionidae; genus Myotis; species Myotis davidii. The sequence continues at coordinate 3,044 of NW_006281708.1, read as the reverse complement.
GCCTCCAGCCCCCATCGTGGAGCCTCCACAGTGTGCACGTTTGACCTTCAAACCACTCAAGGTCAAGAAGGTCAAGACAGGTCCGCGGGCCGCCCCAGCCTGGGGCCCACTGTGGGTCCTGGGGGCGTCCTGCCGCAGAAGGACCCTGGCGGGACCCTGAGGGGCTCAGTCTCCAAGGGGGGTCACTCATGGAGGGTGTCAGTCAAGCAGGAAGTGGAGAGGGAGTGTGGGACCTGCTCACACTCGTTAAACCTTCTGCGAAATCGGTTCAAACAACAGCACCCTGAACACTGGAAACGGCGTCCGTCCGTCTGTCCGTCCGAAGACGTGTTGCCCCAAGCACACGCCCTCGCAACCTCACTGGGAAGCAGGGACTGGCAGGTGATCACGTGAGGACAGGCCACGGGGGGACCCCAGCCAGCACAGCCGAGGCCGGGGGCAACCGTCCTGAGGTGGACACAGTGTCGCCCCCCAGGCCAGGCCGGCAGTCTGACAGGTCACTGCTTGTACTTTGCCTGTGGGGACTGGGGGGAGCA
>NW_006281708.1:765-1349 GCF_000327345.1 Myotis davidii | reverse complement strand
AGTCCCCGGCACCCGGCCAGGCCCCGGCCAGCACCCAGGTCCTCAGGCCCAGGTAGGTTAAAGCGGGGGGCGGGCTGTGATCTGGGGGCCACAGAGAGAGGCACCCTCCTGGGAGTCAGCGAGCACAGCCTCGGGCTGGGGCCTCAGAGGCGCGAGGCCCATTAGCGGGCGGAGAGGCAGGCGATCCGAGGTGTGGGTTCGGAAGTTTAAACACCGCGGAGCCTGAGCTGAATTGGAAGCAAAAGTCTCTGAGCTTGTACATCTTAGAGGAAAAAAATTCAATTAAGTGGGATTTTAGCTGTTTCAATAAAATTGGACTCTCCCTTCGAGAGATAAGAGCTGCCGGTGCCGCAGCCCCTTTATGAGCCAAGCGTCTCACCTCCCCCCACGGCGTAATCCTCGCCCGGGACACAAAGCCCACAACAGGAAATCAATGTGTGGTCGGATCCATTTGAAATATAAAATAAACTAATATATGAGTGGAAATTGACTTCCCGAGGATTAAAAGCAGCACAAATAGCGGGAAATTCTAGCTTGTTAGCAGGAGGGCGTGGCCAGGGGCCGGGGGCCGGGAGGGCCGGCAG
>NW_006281708.1:0-318 GCF_000327345.1 Myotis davidii | reverse complement strand
GTGGGAGGAATCTCAGTGGGGGGGTCTGCCCGGGCGGCGAGGGGGGTGCAGGCACCCCAGGAGATGGGAGAAAAGAAACCCCGGTTACCAACCCTGCTGGGCGGAGGTGAGAATGGGCCCTTTTCCTTTTGTATTTTATCTATTTTTTAAATGTATTTTTATAGGTTTCAGAGAGGAAGGGGGAGGGAGAGAGAGAAACATCCACGATGATCGGCCACGGGCTCCGTGGTCACCCAGAGCCACGGGCCCACCTGTGACTCGCGCTGTCCCACCTGCTGGGCAGCAGTTTGGGGAACCGTATGTCAGCAGCAACCCAGC
>NW_006281707.1:75148-76181 GCF_000327345.1 Myotis davidii | reverse complement strand
ATGTAAAATGTTTATATTTTATAAAACATTTTTATATAAGTTTTTTAATTCTATGGAATATATTACATGGATTTTGTTAAATACCTTAAAGAAAAATAAATACCTTTCAGTACAGTTTAACAGATTAATTTTCTCTTCTGTTAGATATTCCACCTCTTCAAGGCAGGAATCATATCTATACTAATAAAGAGCTAATATGCTAATGGTTGATATGCCATAACGATAACAATCAGATCATTAGCATATTAGCTGGGACATTGCTCTGGAGACAGGACAAAAGTGGGGAGGCACCCGGAGGCGGGACCATCCCCTGCTGGGGTGAGCAGGAGTGAGAGCTCATAGTGCCCCCTCACCAGTCCTTCACCACCCACTGCTCCCACTCTGAGTGCCCCATGGCCCAACTGCCAGGGGAAGGGCATAGCGCAGCAGGCAGGAGGCTTCCACTCTGTCCTCCCATGCCATGACAGGGCGGAGCCGCCACATTGCAGAAGCGGGGAGGCGCCCAGAGAGGGCGGGACCAACCCTAGGCGACTAGAGGGACTGAGGGCAGGATTTGAAGTGGCCAAAGAAGGCCAGAGGGTTTCGGGTCTGGGCCAGGCACGCTGGAGCTCTGCGTGGAGAGATTCGGGTGTCAAGGCAGGGCACGCACTGGTCTTCTAGTTTTATTATAATAGTGAACATTTATAAACAACCTCAGAATTTACAAAACATTTTCACATACATTATCTATTTAAATCTAACATCTCTCAATGAAATAGTCACTATAGATTAAACAATTGTATCTCAAAGAGGTGAAGTGGCCCTAGCCAGTTTGGCTTAGTGGATAGAGTACCAGCCTGCAGACTGAAGGATCCCGGGTTGGATTCAGTCAAGGGCACATGCCCGGGTTGCAGGCTCAATCCCCAAATAGGGGCATGCAGGAGGCAGACAATCAATGATCATCTCTCATCATTGATGTTTCTATCTCTCTATCTCCCTTCCTCTCTGAAATATCTATATATATATGATACAAATAATAATTTTTTATTGTCAA
>NW_006281707.1:71904-74404 GCF_000327345.1 Myotis davidii | reverse complement strand
GAACATAAACAGATCCAGAGACAGAGAAGCATCGATCAGACCGTCAAACCTCAGAGGGAAGGTAGGGGAGGGTGAGGCTTAGGAGGAGAAATCAACCGAAGGACTTATATGCAAGCATATAGGCCTAACCAATGGGCACAGACAACAGAGGGGTAAGGGCATGACTGGAGTGGATGGGGGTAACGTGGGGATAAGGACACATATGTAATAACTTAATAAAAAATAAAAATAAAAATAAATAAATTGCCAGTGTGCATCATATGTACCAGTCGGCCGACAGGTTGGCAGGTTGGTCAGTCGGTCGGATGTACAGATGGTCAGTCAATTAGCCTTTTATATGTATTGATAGTTTTTGTCCCTAAGAAAGGATGAGAATATTAACTATGGGAATGCAGTTTAGAGCTAATGAGTGACATTATCACAATAAGATAAAATGTAAAAGTGGGCTCCATAAAATAGGCTGCAATTTCTGAATGTCAACATAGAGTAAGAAATATTTTAACTTGTGACGCTAACTTTATTATACAGTATATTTTTCCGTATCTTTCTCAAAACTATTAACTTAAAATATATATAATACACAATTGGGAAAGCAATATTTGTTGCCACAGGTGTGTATGATTTGGTCAAAGTAGTTGGTATTTATATCTTAAACTATATAGTATTTCATTTTAAATGTCTATGTGGGGTTTTAGGAAAATAAATGACTTACAATCAAATCATTTCATCACATTAGAAGCCAACATCATTTAATTTATTTTTTAACTTTATTTTTATTGTTGACACTATTAAAGAGTATGTCTTTTTGAAGACCAGTTGTGTTTAGCAGACTGATAAATAAGGATCACAATAATTTTTTTCAAACATTGAATTTAAATATACCTTCTATTCCAAATTATATACAGGCAGCACAATTGTGCAAGAATGCCTAATTAAAAAATATTAAATACTGTAAGCATGAGTGAAACAAACACAATTACTACCTACTCTCAAAAATAGAGAATGTTTACATGGCATATTCATTTTTAATTATATGAATGCAAGAAATATTTAAAAGAAAATAATTATTTCATCATAAAACATTAATTTAATACAATATTATTATTATCAGCTATTTTCAAGGCCTATTATGAGGGAAAAACATAAGTAATCTAGGCTTATTTCCTCATATTATATTACTAAGTCATCTTGAAATTAAATTTGGTAAAAGTATGTATATTTTTAGATTCCACATATGAGTGAAATCAGATGGTACTTACCTTCCTCTGACTGGCTTATTTCACTTAGCATAATTCTCTCTGGGTCCATCCATGCCGTCGCAAAGGGTAAAATTTCCTTTTTTAGCTAAGTAGTACTCCATTGTGTAAATATATATGTTTTTAAAGTGAGATATACTCAAAGATTAACTAACTTATATCCCAGTTCTTAGGAAACTGAATGAAAAATCTGTAAGGGCACAACCTACATTGTTTGAGAATTTAGGACAAGAATTTCAGAATAGTATATACAGAGAAAGAATATGATGAGAGTAATAGATGACCATTACACAGGATATGGGAAAGCCATCGATTTCAGGGACATTTGTGAGCTCTACTGGAAGATGTATTTGTCAGCTATTAGAACATAGTGGCATTTCTGAGGGCCAGAGATTCCAGTCAGGTTATATTACCAAATAAGATCTGATGATTCTAGAAAGGTAGATATTGTAAATGATAAACCTATGAACTTTATCAAGAAAACTGGTAAGAATAATTATCTAAACATAAATTTGCAAACATCTAGAAAAGAAAAAAACGCCAGGAAATGGCCATATTTAATTTCTATAATACTTAATGTTAGTACAAAATATATCACAGCAGCCCTGGCCACTGTTGCTCAGTGGTCACAGCATTGGCCCATTTTTACTGGGATTTCAAGATGGTGGTGGATTAAGTGGAAGCTACACTGACCTTCTCCCAGGACCAAACTAAGATTATAACTAAAATATAGAAAAAATCATCCTGAATAACCAACTGAAGACAAGCAGGAGAGACCCCTTATAACCAAGGACGTAAGGAGGAGTCCATCTCAAGACTGGTAGGGAGTGTGGAGGTATGAGAGGGTTGGCTGGGCTCGCACAGGCAGCAGCTGAAATGATGGAGAAATATTTCAGTTGCAGGTGGTTTCCCTTGAGAAATCTGGGGTCCAAACCACAAGCTGGGCTCCCCAGCCCAGAGTAACAGAACCAGGAAAGGTCCCCATATAACAGTTGACTGAGAAAAGCACCAGACATTCGGTCTGCCAGGGAGAGATGGCTAGAAACACAAGCACCCTCTTAAAGGGTCAACACATTAAATGTCATTTGCAGCCACTCACCTTGGGCTCCAGCAGAGGGAGGCAAGAGTGGACTAGAGCTGCTTGAGGAGAGTCTGGGGTTGATGGCTCTGGGGAGGTAACTGAGAAGACAGCCACCAGGATCGCTGCGCTGAATCAGTTCCCTATACTGCAGGAAATGTCTTTC